>NW_016804209.1:3332611-3409793 GCF_001698545.2 Rhinopithecus bieti | reverse complement strand
GGGGGGGGGGGGGGGAAGTGGTTTACCAGCTTTATATTTGTCCTCACTTGGAGCAGGTGACTCTCCTGAAATGCTCCTAGGGGGACATTTGTCTGGGGGGCACAGTGATACCAATTTCTTATACATGAGAGACAGAAAATTACTTCTCTCTCTCAAAAGAAAAACAGTGGAAAAAAGATGACTTATTTTCCCTAAAGAATATTTCCTAATACCGATTAAACCATACCGACCTCTCAGACTCCTCGAATAGCTGTGCATCTTACTCACTGATGGGCAGAAAACAAAGCAGAAGGATCTAGGTTAAACATTTTTATTTAAAAGCAAAGACCCAGACTATTCAAGGAGAGTTTGCAATGTATATCTTCTGTTGAAATGGCAAGTGTTCCCAGGAAAACCTAGAAGGTACTTACCTAGTTTTATTTTTGATTTTCTGAAAGGATCTGAAACCCTTTTTAAAAGTACAACTTTTAATTTCCTGAGTAGAACACATGACTGTTCTGAGTCCTGGTTTCAGTTTCTATAAGCAATTTCCTTTGAGCACACAAGGTAGTATTTTTCTCATTTTGTTGTCAGTTTTTTGTACTTAAAAGATTTATTGTATCTCCTATTGTCTTTCTGCCTAGCAGTTCCTTTCCTCAAACTGTCCTAAACAGTTGATTAAAAAAGAATTACTGAGATCATGTTTGATACAGGGCAGTAAATTTTAAGTATCAAATAGATAAAAGAGGAAGGGTATAGAGAATCTAAGTTGCCTTTCTTAATTGGCAGAATTGTCTAATCTCACCTTAATGATTTGTTTGCTGTTTCCATCCTTCCAGTCTTGATTTATTAACACTGACTCTGCGTTCATTAGTCCATAGTCAGAATAAATGTTTTGCCTTGTGATGAAGAATTTTTGTTGTTGTTGTTTTTTGTTTTTTGTTTGAGACGGAGTTTAGCTCTTCCAACCCAGACAGGAGTGCAATGGCGCAATCTCAGCTCACTGCAACCTCCACTTCCCAGGTTCAAGCGATTCTCCTGCTTCAGCCTCCTGAGTAGCTGGGATTTCAGGTGCCCGCCCCCAAGCCCAGATAATTTTTGTATGTTTATTAGAGACAGGGTTTCACCATGTTGGCCAGGCTGGTGAAGAGTGCTTTTTTGTGGGGGAGGTAAAGGGGTGGATTTTCTAGACAGGACAGATTAGAATTGCTTCTAGAAAGAAATTATCTTTTAAAGTTTTATTTAAAATAAACACTATTTTCGAACTGAGCTAGGTACATGTGATTTTTTTTTTTTTTTTTTTTTTTTTTTTTTTTGGTAGCCATCTTGTCAACCCTAAAATGTTATTACAGGCTATTTATTTGTTCAATGTTTTCATGCATTTCAAGTACACACATCTTGTCTTTCAGTTATATCTTAAATTTTTGAAAAACAGTGACTACAGAATCTTAAATTCTAAGACAGTGCTTCCCAAGGGACATCCAGCAATGTTTGGAGATGTATTTGGTTGTTACAGCTGAGGCAATTAGGTGCTACTGGTATTTTAATGGATAGAAGCCAAAAATATGGATAAACATTGTACAGGGTACGGTATCTGGCACATAGAAAGTGATCAATAAATACTTTTTGAGTGGATGAAAGGCCAGTGAATGTCACAATGGATATAGTGTATGTTTTCTTCTTTATCTTTCCTCAGAGGTATTAAGGGTCGACTTTGTTAAAGATCAAATTGCTAGTTCAGCTATAACGCATGATCATCTCGTTAATATTTATAAAAGGGTTTTTGTATTTCCCAATGACAGGTCAAAGCTAGATCATATTTTAGTTATAACGTGGGGTGTATATGTTTGTTTATATTGGACAATACCGCTTGGCAGCTGGAGAAAGAGATTTTATATGTTAGCAGATGAGAATTGGTGGCAATGCTGATGATTGTGCCATGATGGTACCTTCATACCTAGAAGGTCAGGTCCTCATTTTATTGTTGTGTGGTTGTGGAATAAATGCGGATTTTTTGTTCGAGCTGTCCCAAGGAAACATTTCGTATTCAAAATATCTCAAAAGAAGTGGTGCCTTGGGAAAACACAGCATACTACTTGTCATTAGAAAAGGCAATACTTCAGCATATTTCTTATTTTGAAAGTCAATAGCTAGTATGCCGTATGATGTTCCTGTTTCAAAACGGGGAAGCTTTTTTAGCTTTATGATGCTTGCTTTTCCAGTCTCTATGGAATGCAAGCTTTGCTATTCTAATTAAAGTGGAAATAAATGAATGTGAGAAACAAGAGTTTTTACTGGGTGGAACTGTTTAGTGCGTTGTAGCAACATTGCTAAGAGAAATCGAATTGGTAATTTCCTCAGTGGAAGGTTTAGCATGAGGATTTATTTCCTTCTGTGTAGTAGGTTCGAGATAGGGGTGTGAAGGATTTTCCCCCAGAATGGCATTTGTAATTTCTCATAGTGGCCTCATTTCATTCATGACCCAGAGAGACTGCAAGCTATTTAGAGAAAGAAGAGTTTTTGAAGGTAATACATGAGACAGATGTTGGGTATCTTTCCTTGATATGCAATTACTAAACATTATCCAGTTAAAATCTATACCTAACATAGCAACTTTCACCCTTTTTTTGTCTTAGGAGCTTTGATCTTTGTTTATTCTTTTCACAGTTGCACGCTACTTTCATTTAATGTGGTGGCATGTTCTTAGGAGAACTGCCTAAGTCTAGATACAACCCTCTTCATCTTGAAATAATTTTGAGTAAGACAGCCTTACATAAGGTCCCACATTGGACTAGAAGTTGTTACTGAGTATGGACTAATGTTAGACCCTGCCATGGATTAAAGGAGTCCGTTAATCTGATGCAAGAGGGAAATTGAAATCAGAACCACTTAGAGCTGTTTCCTTAGCTCATTGCTTAAGCTTTTACAGAATGCATAATTATGAGAATTTATAGGTTTGTGGATTGTGGGGGACGTCTGGTTCAGAAATCTCTGCTAACTAGTTCAGAGTCTCAAAGGGAAGAAAATTGAAAGGGACATAAGGTTCTTAGAGTTGATGAAGTCTCCAGTGTTTAAAATTGCTTATTAGTCTCTGTTAGTTGTTAAATTTTACAGCTATTCTTTTTCTTTGGGAAAGGTGCAGGAAGAATGAAAGTTTTCAAATCAACAGGTTTTCTTGTGAATACCACATTTTTTGAACATTTTGAGTTACAGAGAAAGCCTGAAACCAGGTCTCTGCTTTTCTTACAAGAAATCATCCAGAATAACTGAGCAGAACTGACACGTGAGGCTTCCACCCCTTCTCTGTCCCCTTCCCCTTCCCAGCTTCCCTTTCATATTCATTTTCATAGCGTTTTTTTCAAAAAAAAGTTTTAATTGACATATAAAGATTATATTTATCATGTACAACATGTTTTGAAATCTGTATACGTTTTGGAATGGCTAAATCAAGCTAATTAACGTACGCATGACTTCACATAATTCACATTTTTAGCTCATGCTTCATAACTCAAGGTGACTGCTTGGCCCTTCGAAGTCTGGTCCTTGCCAACCCCAGCAGCTTTGGCTCTTTCCTGCCCATGTACTCCAGCACCAATGAACTTCCTTCAATTCCCAAACACTTTTCCTAAACACTCTCTCTTGCCTCTAAGTCTCCATCCATGCTCTTTCCTCTGCCTAAAACACTCCTCCCTCCGTTTTGTCTGGCTAACTCATACTCACCCTTCAAGTCTTCCCTTAGCTGTCCCTTCCTCTGAGAAGACTTCCCTGTGGCCAAAGTCCAAATTAAGTGCTCTTTCTATGCGCACCTGTGGTAATTGGTTTTTAATTGACTTTGTTGAACATTTCTATGAGACTGTAAGTGTGGAGAAGGCATAGACCATATCTGTTGGGCAGAGTTCAGTGGATAGGAGCTTCTCAACTCTTCATTGAAATCTTGCAATGAGTATTTCAGTGCTCAATTGTATGGTGCAGAAATTCCGTGGAAAATCAGAGAAGAGAGAAATCAGTGAAGGTTGAAGTGATGAGGAGTGGAAGTGGGACTTGACCTGAACCTATAATGATAAACTCCTTTGTGAAGTTTAACACTCTCTCTTCTACTTCCCTTTCTCTGTTTTTTTTTTTTTTTTTTTCTCTTTTTCTTAAAATCATTCATTCATTCAGCAAGTATTGAAGGGTCCAGTATGCTTCAGGCATTAATCTAGGTGGTAAAGATAGAACAGTGAAAAATCCCTGTCCTCATGTAATGTGCGTTCTAATGGACTAAATGTATAAAAATGGGTTAAATATAAGTCTAGAAAGTAGCTTAGTAGACTAGTAGGGCAATGAGGAGGCCAACTTGATGGGTGGGATATGTTACAAACTTGGACTTTGAATGGTTTTCCTTAAGAGCATAATTTTACTTGGGAGAGTAGGTGGGTAATGGGAAAGTATAAATAACTTCTGAGCAAAAGAGACTTTTAGTCTGTAACTGGTATACAGACACTGAAAGTAAAAAGGCCAGCTTAGACAGGACTGCCAAAATATGGGTAATGATAGCCAGCCTGGAATAGTGGAGTAGGGCTGTGGCAGAGAGGTAAAGATGAATAAGAAGGGTGGGGGTGTGTGTGTGTGTTTGGATTTTTTTTTTTTTTAATTTAGCTATTGATTGATTGAGATGGAGTCTTGCTCTGTCACCCAGGCTGCAGTGCAGTGGCACCATTGTGGCTCACTGCAACCTCCACCTTCCAGGCTCAAGGAATTCTCCTGCCTCAGCCTCCCAAGTAGCTGGGATTACAGGCGACTGCCACCTTGCCTGGCTAATATTTTTTTTTTTTTTTAACAGAGTCTCATACTGTTTCCTGGGCTGGAGTGCAGTGGTGCGATCTCAGCTCACTGCACCCTCCACCTCCCAAGTTCAGTCGATTCTCCTGCCTGTGCCTCTAGAGTAGCTAGGATTACAGGTGCCTGCCACTATACCCAGCTAATTTTTTTGTATTTTCAGTAGAGACGGGGTTTCACCATGTTGGCCAAGCTAGTCTTGAATTCCTGACCTCATGGTTCACCTGCTTCAGCCTCCCAAAGTTCTGGGTTTACAGGTGTGAGCCACCTCACCTGGTCTGCCTAGATGATTTTTATATTTTTAGTAGAGATGGGGTTTTGTCATGTTGACCAGGCTGGTCTAGAACTCCTGACTTCAGGTCATCCCCCCACCTCAGCCTCCTAAAGTGCTGGGATTACAGGCATGAGCCACTGCACCCAGCCTAGGGATTTATTTTCTAAAGAAAATGTCCTAGATGGTGGACTGTCTGGATAGTGGAAATAAAGGACAGAGATGAGTTAAGACTATCTAAAGTTAGAGCCCAGAGGTGCGGTTGGAACATTAAGACAGTAGTTGTGGTTTAGTTGGAATGAAGGTATTTTGCATAAACTGAATCTGAGATTTCATTAGACCTAGGTTCGTTCAATTGATACCTATTAAGCATGCTCCAGGGGTTATAAAGATGCAACAGAACAGGCATCGAGTTCATGTCCTAATGGATGCTGAGAAGAGAGAATTGTTTGGAAATCTTTTGCCATGAGCATGAATTAAAGTCATGGGAATGGATGGAGATTTGGGCCTAGTTCTAGGTAGCAGATAATCCTGTAGTTTATTTAAATCTTTATATCTAGGCTTTGATATCATAACATAATGATTATAATCAGCTATATAGCAGTTGTTATTAAAATAAGGTTGCAAGAGCATATTGGGGAATTACAGTGGTTCTTTTAAGCAGCTATGTTCCTTTTCTGTATGTGGAAGACGGTAAAAGACATTTCTTTGTCTTTAAATTCTAAGCTGTCATTTCATTAAAGTTCAGTAACTTAATGTCTCTGGCTGCTTATTACTTGGCAATATCTCACTAGCTCATCGATGTCAGTGTAGGCTGGTCTACCACAAATGCATAAAAGAAACAGAGGCCAGTGATTCATATGATTTTTAAACCGATTTGGCACAGGAGTGCCTTTCTGGGTCTAGGGAAGTGGTGGACAAGGCAGGAGAGAACCGCATTCAGCTTCTCCTGTTGTTTGTCTTCTGTCTTTCTGTAACGTCCATGAACTGTGAGGTTAGTGCCTTGGCTCAGAGATAAGCCTGGCTTGGCATTGATTCTTCTGTTGTTACCTCAAGCTGTTTTCTAGTCCTCAAGAACAGCACTCTCAGTGGGTGTGGAAGTGGGCGGGACATGAAGCAATGGTTTTACATTGCATTGCCTGGCTACAGCTTGGCATTTCTTTCCTTTTTCTTTTTCTTTGCGTCATTGCCATTGGTGCCACTAATTTTGCTTCCCCTCTCTTTTATAACTTGTTTCTTTGGGAGTTGCCTAGAGTCTCCGCATTATATCTTCTTCGGTATTGTGGCAGTGTGTTCTTGGCCAGTAACCTAGGAGATGATACCTGTTCATCTTACAGGTTTAATGCTGGAGGAATTCATTAAAAATAATAATAAAATAAAAAGGAAAAATAAAACTTCCTCTCAGTGGGTCTTCTTCCTCTCCCCTGGCTGTCCTTTACTTTGGGACATGTACTGACTCCATTCTAGATGTCCCCGTCTCTCAAAGGAGGGGAGAGCGGAACATGAGGTGGGAGGGTAGTAGGAAAGAATGCCAAGCCCATTGTCCCCAGTGATTCCAGAAATCAGAAGCTAGCCTGCTTGAAGGAAGTATGATGGATTTCTCCCCTTGAGGACAAAGTGGGATTGGAATAGTTTGTTTTTCATCTTTCTTCTGACCCCAACCAAGGAAATCTATAATATTCGCTTCTTTGAAGATCTGATCCTACTTATATTTTCTCCCTTAGATATTTCTGTCCCTTGTCTCTTTGTAGCCCCTCTTCCCAAAGCTGACTGCAGAAAAAGAGAAAGATTACTATTTTCTAAGTTTCCTAAAGAAAAAAAGAGTTCTTGGGGGCTTGGGTTGAGTTAGACCTAAAGGATGGATAGAATTTGGGTGGACTGGAATGGAGACTTACTCCAGGCATGGGTTACATAGGAAATATGATGGGGAGCCCCAGTACATAGAACCCGTTTGCTGCACTGAAAACTTTAATGGAAGATTATTTGGCAGAAAAGAACTAGGAAATTAGATTTGCTCAATGATTCCCAGCATGGGAGAATTCTGTTCACTTTGTCCTTAAAATCCTTTTACGTGAGTTTTCTTTTTCTTTCTTTTCTGAACCAATAATTTTGCCTAAGCCCATCGGCCCATTCCACCTCTCCCAATGTTCCCATCTAGTTGTTACAATTGTTCTTTGTTCACGTATTTCTCCTTATATCCAGGGACGCAGGCTCTTAGTTAATTATGTGTTATCTCCTTGCTGCTTTTATTCATGCCTTCATTTATTTCTTCATTTATTAATAAGCTCATTTGTTCTTGAATCATTTGTTAAGCCCGTTTATCTTTCCCCAATGAGGAATTACGTGCCCACATTGACTCTCTACACATCCCCCACCAGGCCCCACCAGCAGAAATAATTATTTTGTTTTTTTTTTTATTTTTTATTTTTTTAGAGACAGAGTCTTACTCTGTCACCCAGGCTAGAGTACAATGGAGTGATCATAACTCACTGCAGCCTCAGACTCTGGGCTCAAGTGATCCTCCTGCCTCAGCCTCTTAAGTAGCTGGGATTACAGGTGCACACCACGGCACAGCTCATGTTTTGTTTTTTGTTGAGATGGGATTCTCGCTATGTTGCTCAGGCTGACCTTGAACTCCTGGCCTCGAGAGATGCTTCTGCCTTGACCTACCAAAATGCTGGGATTACAAGCATGAACCACCACACGTGGCCCAACAGTAAGAACTCTAAAGAGATTTCTGGCTTTAATATTACTGCTATTGTTTTGGCTGCCCAATATGATTTTGCCTTACTTGTCTTCTTCCATTTACAGACTGCTGTAATAGCTTTGGTGACAGGCATTACCCCCCTGCTCGTCCTGATGCTGAGATCTCTATCCACATGATTCTTCCACCCCTACCTGCTTATAAAGAACCCAAACTCTAGGCTCATATTTTCTTCTTCTTTTTAGTACTTTCATTCTTCTTATGTCTATCATCATTAACCCTCAAAAGAATAATTTCCTGTATAACTGTAGACTTGTAAGTTGACAGATCTTTACTTGAGTTCATATGGCTGTGATAGTGTTTCACTGCTGTGGCTTCAGGAAGCTTCCTTAGGTCTTCTGATGTGTATAGATACGGAAGTTGCCAATCACATTAAATTAATTTCTGCCTCAGGAAACATGAGAGATTTAAAATCAATAAATGATTTTTCAGTGGCAGTGTCTGGGAGAATCAACTCTTCTAGAAATTTATGTCAGAATTTAAAATGTGTTATTATAATGTATTTATTTGTATGTACTTGGCTTTCATATGATTGTTTATTTTAAAAAGGCTACTGTACTTTGCTGTGTTTATACTTAAAAATGTCATTATTCTATAAACAGTGCAGTGCCACCGACATATTCTTTGAACTATTAGTGTATAGAAGGCCTCAGGAGAGATGGTATTGGAGATATAGAAGGAGCAGGGTTTTTTTCCCCCCTCAAAATAGAAAGGGAATTCTGTCATATGTCTTTTAGTATTTCTTTCAGGATGTCGCTCTGTGCTAAGCATTTAATTGATCTTCAGTAGAGAAACGCCTATGGAACTAACTTAGATTATATTAAAATAGCTACTGAAGATCTTTTTAATGACTTTCTATAAAATGAGAAAGTGCAGTGGATGATGAATGCAAAATGAAAGAAAATTAAATCCATATATGCACAAAGGCATTGGCAGAATTTGCATGACAGCTCATTCCTAAGTACTGCTTATGGCACTTAGCTTTCTGTGCAGATGAGTAACAACAACAACAGGAATATTGATCATTATACCTGGCCTTTTCTAGGATGCTGCAACACATGTGTCACCTGCAGCCACATGTCTTTCCTGTGCTCCTGGGTTCATGCACTGCCCGTGGAGGAAACATTGTGGGTCACTCTTAAGAGGCATGAGTTTTGCTGTGTTAATTCAGTGGAGCATGGTTTGTTTGTTTGCTTGTTTTTCTCAAGCACCTGTTTATCCATTTGCATGCCAGTATTAAAAACATTTTAAAAGCCTGAGTTAAGAATCTTCGTCTTCTAATGGTTTAAATAGGGGAGCAAAACTGATAACATGTAAAAGAGCTAGCAAGGGACATAAGCATTCTGTAATTGTTGCCCATTGTGGGATTCACATAACGGGTGCTGAAGGAGTTCAGAAAATTCGAGTTTGGAGGATCTATTGTAAGAAGGGGGTGCTGGTCAGAGGCAGCCGCCGGGCATCCCAGGCTGCAAAGGTCAGTACGGTTTTCTCACTCATCATTATTGCTGCTGTTTTCTCCTCCTACTTGGCCTCATGCTCTTGGAAATGAGATTGACATCTTTCTCTAGTGATTATATTTAGATACATTAATTCACATCTGTACTTCCTTGGGGTGGGAATGAAGGGGGAGGAAATGGAGAGAAAGAATTAATGTTTTCTAGTTTTTAAAGATTAAGTTTATTCTTAGTGTGGATTACCTGTTACTCACTTGAAGGGAAGCCTTTTACAAGGCCAGCTAGATAAGAGAAATCTCAGATTATCAGCTGTGATTAGTGTTTTCAGCTGCTCTGGAAACAGAACATATAAGAACATGGATATTTTTAGATTCTGGTTTAACTCTTTATTTGCGAGCTCTAAAAAGTAGACTGAACAAAGGTAAGGGTGAGTGTTGCTTCTTTAAAAAAGGGAACAACCACCTTCTTGTCGAGTTAGGGAATCTCTTAAGACTCTGTCACATACATTTTAGTCCCACTGACATATTACTCCTACATCCTTGTGGGTAGTAAAGTTAAAATGTTTTAAATGTTCTTTGATCTTCCACCCACTGATCTAGTAGACGTTTAAGTTCAATACTGCAGCTGGGAGAAAGGGGAGTTGAAATTCAATTTTTACTGTTAAAAACAAGGCTCAACAATCATAGTCTGTATGTCTGCACTAGTTTAGAAATTGTAACAATACATTGGTTTCCGCTTTAAAATGTGTTGTTAGTCGTCACACTTTAAATTATATGGCATTACTATGTGTGACCTCCTTCAAGATGGTTGTCCCTTCAGTGGGAACAATACGTGTGCAGCCATTGGGTGACTCGTAGGCCTTTTAAAGAGCTGTCTTTTAATGCAACATATTTTGAACATCAACACATTAAATAAATACTGACTGTGATTCTTTACAGGCTGGATTTTATTAGGTAAAGAAGTGTGATGAGTCTATTTAGGGAACAATTTAGTAAACAGTTAAACTAACAAATGCCTCCCTCTTGCCCTGTGTTAATAGGACACATATTCCAGAATGATCATCTGTTTATGCAGAGTGGTTCCTGGAGCAGGAGTCCAAAGACCCAGGCCCATCTCTCGTCTTGCTCTTACACAGCTTCATAGCCTTGGGCATGTCACCTAACCTTATACAATATCACCTTCCTCATGTATAAAATGAGACATTGCATTATTGTCTCAGTAAATGTCAATCTTTTTAACTTCTAAAGCTTTTACGGTCCCAGCTGTGCTATAGAACTTCAAAGAAACACAAAAGAATAAATACAGTGGTTCCTGGTCTTGGGTGGCTCAAGCACTTGGTCCTAGTTCCTTGGGATACAGTTAGTTCACATGTCTCAAAATGAGTCTTATATAGCACCCCAGGGTGCCTTCCCCACCCCTTTGGAGCCTGTATTGGAACGTTGGCAGGTTTTCTTTTTATAAAAAAAGAAATAGTTAATCCTTAAAGAGAAAGCAGTATTTGATAAAACAGTACCAGAAATTGCACACACCTTGTTTTGCTAGCCAGAAGTGAGTTTTGAGGGGGCGTCCAATGGGACAGATGGCAGTGACATGATTCACTAGGGCTCTTGGGGTGAGAAGGGCCTTTGCTCTAAGTGGGATGTGAATTGTGGGCTTTTCTGCAGAGACGTCTTTCCCCAGGAAAACCAGTGGAATGCTGGTGATTTAAACTCCTTGTTCACATTGACGGATGAAGCTTTCTCCTCAGTATGAAGTTTTTTTCTTTTCTTCATCTTGTCTTTTAAATGTAGGCTTATTTTGCTCTCAGATTCTGGGGTTTGGGAGAGAGTGATATCAAGTAGGAAAAAATAAAACCTTTAAGACATCACTACAAATAATAAATCACTGCTTTGGAATGTGACCCTTTAACCTCATTTTATTTTCCTGAGGACTTGGATTGTTGTCATTATGTGTGTGTTTAAAATGCACTGAGCAAGTGCATGCTCGCTCCTGCGACTGGTGTTGTATGCCATCTGCAGAGCACTGTGGGGGTGGCCAGGCAGGGAGGAGGGGTTTGTACTAAAGACTGGATTTTTCTTTTAATTTTACTGGCATATTCAGTATGTACTTCTTTAAGAACCAATTTTCATTTCACTTTTTGGTCATTTTGCATGTATTTTGTATTTATATCCCACTCAAGATCTTCTGATTCTTGCCAGTTGTTCATTGCTGTAAACACGTATAATTCCTGGTAGTCTGAGGGTATGGATAGAGGTTTTCTGCTGTTGTTGTTTTTAACTCTTGTTTCTTACATTGCTCATCCTTTACTTAATAAAATTATACCCTTTTCTCAGATATTTTATTAAAATGTGTTGTCAATCCAAAGAGTCACCTTAAGAGGCTCAGAGAATGCAATTGTGCTAAAATGTGTAATCCAGTAAACATCTGGTGGTTCATGTTGCTAGGAATGATTGGAACGTGCCTGGTACTTCAATGCCTATTTTAACAAAATATGGTTACGATTTTGGATTCAAAGCAGAAGCTTTGAGAGTTTTTTGTTTTCTGTTTTTGTTTTACAACCTACTTCTCGACTTGTAAGGGAATATCTCTGCAGATTTTCTCTGCATATATGAGTGTCCCATACATTGGATATGGCAGCAGTCCCTAATGAGTTGGGTCAGAATGGGGCAGTCGTAACTGCCCATGGAATTCTGTTTTACATTTTGGGGCATTAAGGGCAAGAAAACTTACGTATCTTTACTTTTTTGGGTTTCAACATGAGAAATATCATGCATTTATCACTATGAACAGAAGAGGTCTGGTTTGTATTCTTTAATACTTTGTGTTTAAAGATCATGATATACAAAATACCTATTATCTGGAAAATCTTTGACAAAGCAAAATATACAGAGTTTTGCTATGTAGATATATGCTGTATTCCTACAGAGCTTTCTGGTTAAAATGAAACTAGCTCTAAAGAATACATTTAGGTAACTTGAAGATTAAAAATAAAATAAACTAGAACAAGCAAGTCAGGCTTTCTCAAAGTTGGAGGTGTCCACAGATAGATCATACTATCTCAGGAAATAATGGGTTCCTTGACCTGCAAATGTTCAAGCATAATTGTACAATTAGATTGTTGAACAAGGGGCTCAGCTAAATGAGTATTTGGACTAAATGATTTTTAAAGTCTTGTTCAAGTGAGATTCTATAGTATCTGTTTTGTTACAGTTTTATACATATATGAATATTGTTTTAAAGCAATATGAGTAGTAGCACATAATAAAGATAATGCCCTTGACCTGTCTTTTGCTTCTGCCGTGGTTGTGTATGTGCCTTGAGAAAATTCTTTTTCTCTGGAGTTCTCTAAAACATGGAATAAAGCAAATGTCTGGATTTAGCAGTTTGTTCAGGCCAGAAACTCAATTTCAGATTTTTAAAATTTCAGTGAAAAGGTCGAAGTGAAAATGCAGCCTTGTTTGGAGGAACTTTGTGTATTGTACCCAGGAAACTTTTCACTTTGACAATCTCAGTGGCGTCTGCTTATACCCGTCTTCCAGGGTACCTTCTAGACACTCGTTTATTGGCCAAACAGAGCAGAGTGCTTCTGAAGCCGGCTGCAAGACTGTCAGAAGTTACCACCACCTAATTTTCTATCTCTGTCTTAGCTCTTTCCTTTGAGCCTCATTCTCCTGATCTAGGATAAGTCTGTTATCACTGAGATTCTTTAATCCTTTATTCCCACAAGATCTCTACATCACCTGGTTGACAGCTTCACAGATACTTGTAGCAGTCGAGTGGAGACCGAAGGTCTGTGATGTCTGTTTTTGCGCGTTGTCTTGGCCTTTGTGCTGAACTCTGCTCTCCCCATTGCCTTCTTTCTGTACAACCTGGTTTCCCATTTCAGTTTACGTGGGGTTTTTTTGCACCAAACCCCTTTCAATCTCATTATATCTCTAAATTATAAAATTTCCTTGACTTCCTACTCTCTTCTGTCATCATTTCCTGTTTTTCTTGTACCATGTGTCATCTCCTAAAGGTTTTTAGCGTTTTCCTTCAGATGGTATGACATTTCGGGTCTTAGGAGAGCACTACGTTCAAAAGCATGGCTCATACGTGAATATATGTGATACTTTTTGTTAATATTCTTCTGATTATAAAATGTATTAAACATTTGTTTTAGCAAATCTGTATTTAAAAATGCATCAGTATTCCCAAAGCTGAGATAACTGTGTTTGCATATTCCCTTCTAGTCCTGTGTATCTGTCTATGAAGCTAAATGAGCTAACCTCTTTGTAATCCCTGTCTCTGCCTACTTCATTGCAAGAACAAACAGAAACCAAAGCACACACACAGTAATATGCTAAAGCTGTAAATCTTCTTTTCTAATTCCCTATGGGGAAAAGTAAAGTTAATTTGAGCATGTAATGGATAACATGGGAAAATAGGTAAATATTGCTGTGATTCTAGATGAATGTAGATGAATGGAGGAAATAATAAAATAAAAGATTGTGAGGGTAAAAGACTATTACATACAAGGTAACCTTGTTGAGAGTGTTGTTTTAGGAAATGGCGACAGGGTAGGGGTGTGGCAGCTGCTCCAGGAGGTCAGATACAGTCAAAGCATTAAGGGCTCACTAGGGCAGGGTGAAACTAATCCCCTTTCTGCCAAATGCGCTTGAAGAAAGGCTGTTAAGCCCTTGGACAGAAGTGGGAGGCAATACACAAGCACATGAGTCCCGGAGGCAGGCCGCTGGGTGCCACCTTGGAAGCTGGCCATCACCAGTCCCACTGAGCCAGCTTCAGCATTTAGTCTAATCCTAGGGAGCATTTTTTGTGTTCTTCGATTTACCAAGTCTCACCGCGGAGAATTTAATGTTCGTAAGGGAGCTAGAGCAGGCAAAAGTTTGTGAAATACAAGGAAAATGAAGAATTCAGATTTATGTGTGAAAAGAATTACAAGGCAGGCTGTATGGAGAGAAGGCAAAGGAAACATTTTCTTTTGCTTTTTTATCTTTCTGACTGAGTCAAAATGGCAGGAGTTGACTCAAGGGGTTTTAGCGTGACCCTTCATCAAAGCCAGTATTGTGGCTGATTTGGAAAGTAAAAGAAATTAAATTTAACATACAAACTTGTAAAATACGTAATGTAGCAAATTTGTTTAAAATTGATTCCCTTTCTGCAATTTTGCTTCATAGTTTTTTTTTTTTTTTTTTTCTTTAATTGGAGCAAAATATGTTTGGGCTCAAAAACTTGAAACGTAAGCATTGTAAAAAGAAAAGCAAATTAGAACATTCAGACCACAGTTATAATGGGTGACCTCATAACAGTAATAAATGCTCTTGGCAGAAGCATAATAGTTGTTAAACTAGCCACGTACTTAAGGCAGGAACTCCTCACTCCCATTCTGGAACAATTTTTAAATTGACATTTTCTTTTAAGCGGATCCACTCCTTAAAAAAGTGGCCCATTGCAAATGGATGTTAGTATAAAATGCTTACTGTTTGAAAAAATAAAGTAAACGTAATTTGGTTAATTTTATTTTTATTTCATTCTCGTGTTTGGGTTTGAAATGTTTTGGTTTTGGTTGCATATTTGAGTAGGGAACAAAAAATCCTTTAACACAAAGACTATTTAAAATAGGCTGATTTCGGTGCTGGAAGCTAATTTCGTTTTCGTTTCTAACTAGGAAGAATCTCAGTTTTTGTAAGTCCAGAGGTCTGATTTTGCTTTTTTTAGAAAATACTTACCCTTGATTGACCACATCTTCCTGGAGCCCCAAGAGGTGGATGTCCAGGCTTGGGCCTGCTGCCTTTGGCTACTCCTCTTGGTCTTAGAGAAGGTAGAGATGATCGTGCTTGCACATGTGCTGTATCTGTGACAGAGTTATAGACTGAGAAATATTACCTTATAGGTCCTTTTTTATTGAAAAAGTTACTTCATACAAGGTCAAATGAAGTCACTTTAAAATTGTATGTTTTTAAGCCACTGATGTAAATCAAGCATGGAGAACAGTTTATAGAGCTAGAATGGTCTATTAAAAAGGTTACTCAGATCATATTATTCATATGCTTAAATCCTCATCCTATAACATCCTTCTACACTTAGGAAAATACATGTAGACTCGTTATCAAAGCTTGCAAGACTGACTTGATCTGGGTCTTGAATACCCTCCCTGCCTCATCTCTCAGTATTTTCTCTCTCACTCCCCAAGCTTCAGCCACCCTGGCCATCTTGCTGCTGTGGGAATACCCCAAGCTCATTCCTACTCTCAGCTTTTTGTTTCGCACACCTGAAACCCCTCTTTCATTGGCTCCTCATTAATCAGGGGCCTGCAAGAATCTTGTGTTTTCATAGAGGCATTTTTCCATTTATTCCACTGCAGAGCCTGGAAAGGTGAAAACTATATTTCCCTCTCCTCTTGCTGCTCAGGTTCTGGTTGTGGTTTGGTGCCGTATGAGGCGTGTAAGGTGAGTGTGGACCATCAGTGGCAAGTATGGATGTGGGCGTGTTTCATAGACATTCAGCCTTGAAGTTTTTCTTTGGCCTTTCCAGCAATCGACTGTTTAATACCTGATAAATCATGTTTTAAGCTAGGTAAGTAGATTTTCTTCTCTGTGCTCCCACCCTGACCAATACTTGGGCCGTGACCATCCTCTTTGAAATAGCACCTACCCACTCCTGCCATTACTCTCTCTCCACTCCTGCCATTATGTTCTGTCCTCTTACCCTACTTTTGTTCATTAAAGCATCCAGAGCAACCTGAAACGACCAATGTATTTGCTTATTCAGTTCTTAGCCACCTCCCTCACTCAAATCTGTGTTCGATGAAGTTAGATGCTTTGCATTTTTACTGCCGTGCCGGTCTTTACCTAGAACAATGCCTAGCACATAGTAGGGACTCAGTAAATATGTGTTGGATGTACTTACGTGCTACAGTTTTTTGGTAGCTGCCTGGAGGGTTGGAGTAAGAAGAAATTGCAGACTGCAGCGGGGTTCAATAAATGAACAGTATTAGTAGTAAGTGGTATTTGTCATAGGTTCTAGAGCAGCAGAGCCCTGTTGCTATGCCTGCCATAGATTATAACAACTGAGGCAGGGCATCGATGCCTGTGTTTGGGAAACACTTCCAAGTGATTTTGCTTTTTTAAAAATCGTGTTTTACTTAGCTCCTGAGATGAAATCTAAAGCCTTCCAGTCTGTAGGAAAAAAATTCCATTTTAAAATTGCTGTCAGTTTATCAGTTATCAAGTTAGAGTTTGTAGAGCACTTATTCTTGAATAATTTGAATGAGGATAATTCAAGGAATAGCAAAATATTGGCTTTCCTAAAAGTGTTGAATTTATAGATGGAGAGTAAATACATACGAATACATTAATAATATGTTTCTTAGATCTGCTTAATCTAGGTCAATGCTTTTCAAAGTGTAGATTGTAACCCATTAGTGGGTCGTTATGTTAATTTAGTGCTTTGTGAGTAGCACGTTTCTTTCTTTTAATTTTACATGTGCAGGATGTACAGGTTTGTTACATAGGTAAATATGTGCCATGGTGGTTTGCTGCATGCATCAACCCATCACCTAAGTATTAAGCCCAGCCTGCATTAGCTTTTTTCCCTGATGTTTTCTCCCTCTTCCCACCCCCTACAAGCCCCGGTGTGTGTGGTTTCCCTCCCCGTGTCCACATGTTCTCCTTGTTCATCTCCCACTTATGAGTGAGAACATGCAGTATTTGGTTTTCTTTTCTTGCATTAGTTTGCTGAGGGTGATGGCATCCAGATCTATCCATGTCCCTGCAAAGGACATGATCTCATTCCTTTTTATGGCTGCATAGTATTCCATGGTGTATATGTACCACATTTTCTGTATCCAGTCTATCACTGATAGACATTTGGGTTGATTCCATGTCTTTGTTATTGTGAATAGTGCTCCAGTGAACATACACGTGCATGTGTCTTTATAATAGAATGATTTATATTCCTTTGGGTGTATACCCAGCAATGGGATTGCTAGGTTAAATGGTATTTCTGGTTCTAGGTCTTTGATGAATCACCACACTGTCTTCTACAATGGTTGAACTAATTTACATTCCCACCAACAGTGTAAAAGCGTTCCTGTTTTTCCAAAGCCTCACCAGCATCTTTTGTTTCTTGACTTTTCAATAATCACCATTCTAACTGGTGTGAGATAGTATCTCATTGTGGTTTTGATTTGCATTTCTCTAATGACCAGTGATACTGAGGTTTTTTTCCCGTAAGTTTCTTGGCTGCAGGTATGTCTTTCGAGAAGTGTCTGTTTATGTCCTTTGCAGGCTTTTTGACGTGGTTGCTTGGGGTTTTGTGTGTGTGTGTGTGTGTGTGTGTGTGTGTGTGTGTGTTTCCCTTGTAAAGTTAAGTTCTTTGTAGTCTCTGCATATTAGACCTTTGTCAGATGGATAAGTTTGAAACATTTTTTCCCATTCTATAGGTCGAATATTTGCTGTGACGATAGTTTCTTTTGTAGTGCAGAAGCTCTACACTTAATTAGATCCCATTTGTCAATTTTTACTTTTGTTGCAATTGCTTTTGACATTTTCATCATGAAATCTTTGCCCATGCCTTTGTCCTGAATGGTATTGCCTAGATATTCTTCTAGAGTTTTTCCAGTTTTGGGTTTTACATTTAAGTCTTTAATCCATCTTGAGTTAATTTTTGTGTAATGTATAAGGAAGGAGTACAGTTTCAATTTTCTGCATATGGCTAGCCAGTTTTCGCCACACTATTTATTAAATAGGGAATCCTTTCCCCATTGCCTACTTTTGTCAGGTTTGTTGAAGATCAGATGGTTGTAAATGTGCAGTCTTATTTCTGAGTTCTCTTTCTGTTCCATTGGTCTATGTGTCTGTTTTTGTACCAGTACCATACTGTTTTGGTTACTGTAGACTTGTAGTATAGTTTGAATTCAGGTAGTGGGATGCCTCCAGCTTTCTTCTTTTTGCGTAGGATTGTCTTGGCCGTACAGACTCTTTTGGTTCCATATGAATTTTAAAATAGTGTTTTCTAATTCTGTGAAGAATCCCAGTGGTAGTTTGATTGGAATAACTTTGAATCTATAAATTACTTTGGGCAATATGGCCATTTTCATGATACTGATCCTTCCTATCCATGAGCATGGAATGTTTGTTCATTTGTTTATGTCTTCTGATTTCCTTGGGCAGTGGTTTGTAGTTCTCTTTGAAGAGGTTGTTCACTTCCCTTGTTTGCCACATTCCTAGGTATTTTATTCTCTGTAGCAATTGTGAATGGGAGTTCATTCATGATTTGGCTCTCTGCTTGTCTGTTGTTGGTGTATAGGAATGCTTATCATTTTTGCACATTGATTTTGTATCCTGAGACATTGCTGAAGTGACTTACCAGGTCAAGAAGCTTTTGGGGTGAGATGATGGTGTTTTCTAGATGTAGGATTATGTCATCTGCAAGCAAAGACAATTTGACTTCTCTTCCTATTTGAGTACCCTTTATTTCCTTCTTTTGCCTAATTTCCTTGGCCAGAACGTCCAATACTGTGTTGAATAGGAGTGGTGAGAGAGGGCATCCTTGTCTTGAGCCAGTTTTCAAGGGGCGTGCTTCCTGCTTTTTCCCATTCAATATGATACTGGCTGTGGGTTTGTCATGAATGACTTTTATTATTTTGAGGTATGTTCCTTCGATACCTAGTTTATTCAGAACTTTTAACATGAAGGGATATTGAATTTTATCAAAGGTCTTTTCGGCATCGATCGAGATAATCATGTGGTTTTTGTCTGTAGTTCTCTGTATGTCATCAATTACGTTAACTGATTTGCATATGTTGAACCAGCCTTGCATTCCAGGGATGAAGCCAACTTCATCATGGTGGATAAGCTTTTCAATGTGCTGCTGGATTGTTTGCCAGCGTTTATTGAGGATTTTTGCACTGATGTTCACCACGTATGTTGGTCTGAAGTTTTCTTTTTTTGTTTTATCTTTGCCAGGTTTTGATACCAGGATGATGCTAGCCTCATAACATGAGTTAGGGAGGAGTTCTTCCTTTTCAATTGTTTGGAATAGTTTCACATGAAATGGTACCGGCTCCTCTTTGTACCTCTGGTAGAATTCAGCTGTAATGCATCTGGTCCTGGGCTTTTTCTTTTCTTGTTTGATTGGGATGCTATTTATTACTGCCTCAATATCAGAACTCAGTGTTGGTCTATACAGGGATTCAACCACTTCCTGATTCAGTCTTGGGAAGGTGTATGTGTGTATGTGTCTAGGAATATATCCATTTCTTCTAGATTTTCTAGTTTATTTGCATACAGGTATTTATGGTATTCTCTGATGGCTGTTTATATTTCTGTGGGATCAGTAGTGATACCCCTTTATCATTTTTATTGTGTCTATTTGATTATTTTCTCTTCTTTATTGTTCTAGCTAGTGGTTTATCTATTAATTTTTTCAAAAAAAACAGCTCCGGGATTCATTGATTTTTTTGGAAGGGTTTTTCATGTCTCTTTCTCCTTAAATTCTTCTCTGATCTTGTTCATATCTTGTCTTCTGCTGGCTTTGGGGTTTGTTTGCTCTTGGTTCTCTAGTTCTTTTAGTTGTGATGTTAGGATGTCAGTGTGAAGTCTTTCTAGCCTTTTGCTGTGGGCATTTAGTTCTATAAATTTGTCCCAGAGATTCTGGTACATTGTGTCTTTTTCCTCATTAGTTTCAAAGAACTTCCTGATTTCTGCCTTAATTTCATTATTTACTCAGGAGTCATTTAGAAGCAGGTTGTTCAAAGTCCATGTAGTGGTGTGGTTTTGTATGGGTTTCTTAATCTTGAGTTCTGATTGGATCACTCTGTGGTCTGAGAGACTGTTGTGATTTCAGTTATTTTGCATTTGCTGGGGAGTCTTTTACTTCCAATTATGTCATCAATTTTAGAGTAAGTGCCATGTGGTGATAAAAAGAATATATATTCTATTGTTTTGGAGTGTCAGGTCTGCTTGATCCAGAGCTGAGTTCAGGTTCTGAGTATCTTCTGTCTTGATGATCTGTCTGATATTGTCAGTGGGGTGTTAAAGTCTCCCATTATTATTGTGCGGGAGTCTAAGTTTCTTTGTAGGTCTCTAAGAACTTGCTTTATGAATCTGGATGCTCCTGTATTAGGTGCATGTATATTTGGGATAGTTAGCTCACCTTGTAGAATCGTGCCCTTTACCATTATGTGAGGCACTTCTATTTTTTTTATCTTTGTTCGTTTAAAGTCTGTTTTGTCAAAACTAGGATTGTGACCCCTGCTTTTTTCTGTTTTCCATGTGCTTTTCCTCTATTTATTTTGAGTCTATGTGTGTCTTTGCAAGTGAGATGCGTCTTTTGAAGACAGCACAGTGATGGGTCTTGACTCTTTCTCCAGCTTGCCATTCTGTGTCTTTTAATTGAGGCATTTAGCCCATTTACATTTGAGGTTCATATTGTTATGTATGAATTGAATCCTGTCATCATGATGCTGGCTAGTTATTTTACAGACTTAGTGATGTAGTTGCTTCATAGTGTCATTGGTCTGTGTACTTCAGTATGTTTTTGTAGTAGCTGGTAACCATTTTCCCTTTCCACATTCAGTGCTTCTTTCTGGAGCTCTTGCAAGACGGTCTGGTGGTGATGAATTCTGTCATCATTTGCTTGTCTGAAAAAGATTTTATTTCCCCTTCACTCATGAAGCTTAGTTTGGCCAGATACTAAATTCTAGGTTGGAAATTCTTTTTTTTTTTTTTTTTTTTTTTTTAAGAAAGTTGAGCCCTGGTGCAGTGGCTCATGCCTCTGATCCCAGAACTTTGGGAGGCCGAGTCGAACAGATCACCTGAGGCCAGGAGTTCGAGACCAGCCTGGTCCAACATGGTGAGACCCCACCTCTACTAAAAATACAAAAATTAGCTGGGTGTGGTGACGGACACCTGTAATCCCAGCTACTCAGGAGGCTGAGGCAGGAGAATCACTTGAACCTGGGAGTTGGAGGTTGCAGTGAGCCTAAATCATGCCACCGCACTCCAGCCTGGGCAACAGAGGAGACTCCATCTCAAAAGAATAAATAAATGAAGTTGAATATTGGCCTCAATCTCTTCTGGCTTGTAGGGTTTCTGCTGAGAGGCCCACTGTTAGTCTCATGGGCTTCCCTTTGTAGGTGACCTGGCCTTTTTCTCTGGCTGCCTTTAACATTTTTTCTTTCATTTCAACCTTTGCTGAAGATAAGTTATCTTAGAGTTGATCTTCTCATGGAGTATCTTTCTTTGGTTCTCTGGGTCCTGAATGTGAATGTTTGCCTGTTTTGCTAGGTTAGGGAAGTTATCCTGGATGACATCTTGGAGTATGTTTTCCAACCTGGTTCCATTACCCATGTCTCTTTCAGGTACCCCAATCAGTCATAGGTTTGGTCTTTTTACATAATCTCATAGTTCTCGAAGGTTTTGTTTATTCCTTCTCATTTTTTTTCCCTCTAATCTTATCTGCCTGTCTTACTTCAGCAACATAGTCGTCAAGCTCTGAGATTCTCTCCTCCACTTGTCTATTCGGCTAGTGATACTCATGGTTACATTGTGAAGTTCTCATGTTGGGTGTTTCAGCTCCATCAGGTCATTTATGTTCCTCTCTAAACTGGTTATTCTGGTTAACATCTCCTGTAGTGTTTCATCATGGTTTTTAGCTGCTTTGAATTGGGTTAGAACACACTCCTTTAGCTCGGCAAACCTTGTTATTACCACCTTGTGAAGCTTACTTCTGGCACTTCATCTATCTCAGGTTCAGTCCAGTTCTGTGCCCTTGCTGGAGAGGTGTTGCAGTCATTTAGAGGACAAGAGGCACTCTGTTTTTTTGTTTGTTTGTTTTTGAATTTTCAGGGTTTTATCTTTGCTTCTTTCTAATCTTTGTGAACGTATTTACCTTGGATCTTTGAGGCTGCTGACCTTTGGCTGGGGTTTTTGTGGGGTCTTTTTTGTTGATGTTGTTGTTGCTTTCTGTTTTTCTTTTAATAGGTCCCTCTTCCATAGGGCTGCTGTGGTTTGCTGGGGGTCCACTCCACACCCTGTTTGCCTGAGTCCCTCCCATAGCTGGAGGTATCACCAGGGGAGGCTTCAGAACAGCAAAGATGGTTGCCTGTTTCTTTCTGTGAGAACTCTGTCCTAGAGGACTCTGTCCTAGAGTTTCTCTGAGAAGTCTGTCCTAGAGGGACACTGACTTGATGCTAGCCAGAACTCTGCTGTATGAGGTGTCCAATGACTTCTGTTGGGAGGTCTCACCTAGTCATGGGGCACAGGATCAGGGACCCACTTGAAGAAGCAGCCTGTCTGCCCCTTGGCAGAGTAGGTGCACTGGGCTGGGGGATTCCCACTTTTCTGAGCTGACCAGACATCTCAGAGCCAGCAGGCAGGAGAGATTAAGTCTGCTGAACCAGAGACAATGGCCACCCCTCCCCTCAGGGGCTCCATCCCAGGGATCAAGAGCTTTGTCCATAAACCCCTGGCTGGAGTTGCTGGAATTCATGTGGGGAGGCCCTGGCCAGTGAGGAGGGATGGATCAGGTCCCACCTAAAGAAGAAGTCAGCCCACGATCTGCCACAGTCACTGTGCTTCACTGTGGGGAATTCCTCCTGGGCTAAACTGCCCAGTCTCCCTGGCACCAGCAGGAGAAAATGGCCAAGTGGAGCCACAGTGATGGCAGCTGCCCCTTTCCCCAGGAACTCAGTCATTTTAGTCTCCAGCCTGCTACCGCTGTCCGCAACCCGAGCAGCTGCTGAGATTCCGCACAGCTCCATGCTTGGGACCCAAGGCCCTGGTGACGTGGGTTCACCAGGGGATCTCCTGATCCGCAGGTTGTGCAGATACTTGGGAAAAGCGTGGTTTCCCTGGTGGGGTAGTACGATCAGTCTTCACCTCCTTTGACTGGAGGTGGGAGTTCCCCTTACCCCGTGTGGCTCTCAGGTGGGCCATTGCTCCACCCTGCTTTTTCTTGCTCTCCATGGGGGCATGTCAACCACCTCTTTGGTCCCAGTGAGATAACCTGGATGCCTCAGCTGAAGATGCAGGATTCTCTCACTGTTTTTGTTCTTCTGGGTGGGAGCCGCAGAGGAGAGCTGCTTCTAGTAGGCCATTTTCATCCGTTTCTTGACTAGCATTTCTTTAATTAAAATGCAGTAGAAAATAGAGGATATTATGCATATTTGCATCTTATAGGTACTGGGTCATGATGAAAATGTTGTTACACAAGGTTAGAGTAAAAAATTTTGGAACACCACGGAGAGACAGTTGTATGTTCTGTAACTCATAAGTGATGGCTCTACTCAGAGGTCCTGCTAAGACTGAAAGTTCGAAATTTTTCTATGGAGAGATTTACCTAATTTTTTTTTTTTTTTTTTTAATCCCAGGCCTAGAGCTGCCATGAGATGCTATATTCAGTATTCACATAGGTGGAAAGTGGAGAGAGAACAGTGAATCACCCCTGAGCCAGATGCTTTACCACAGTCTCTTATTTAGGCCCTTCCATACAATGTAGAGGAATTACTGTTACTCTCATCCCTAAATCATAAGAGAAAGGAAGGCTTTTCTGTTACCTTTATCCTCATATCCTCTTTGCCATATGTATAAAGGAGGAAGAAAGAGTAAGTCTGAGGTTTAAAGTGAGCCCCATTAAAACTGTAAATTAGACAGGATTCCTCTCTCTGTTTTCCCTTTCTTCCCTGTCTCCAGGATCACACTGGGCACCTCTGCCAAGATTGTGAATAAATATTCCTTACATAATTAGCCACCATTTATTTAAAAGCAAGGTGGTTTATTACCTGATACAAGAGCAGAGGAGGAGAATGTAGGTGGCAGTGCCTAATCTTTCCCCTGTTGCCCTGAGCAATTCAGCTCTAGCCCCAAATTTTGATGTCCTCCTTGGCCACACACTGCAGTCACGGTGACCTGTCATCTGTAGAAGACATTAGCCCCAAACTTTGATGTCCTCCTTGGCCACACACTGCAGTCACGGTGACCTGTCGTCTGTAGAAGACGTTAGCCCCAAACTTTGATGTCCTCCTTGGCCACATACCGCAGTCACGGTGACCTGTCGTCTGTAGAAGACATTAGCCCCAAACTTTGATGTCCTCCTTGGCCACACACTGCAGTCACGGTGACCTGTCATCTGTGGATGACGTTAGTATCTGTCTCTTTCACTCAAGCTTGCCTTTTTGGGTCTTTTACTTCCCATCCCAAACTTTTCAGTCTCACACTCTACTCTTTGGGGAAGAAGTATAAGAATTTTTTCCTAGCTTACTACGTTTCTAATGAGTCTTCTTTTATCATAATGGGTAAAATTGGCAGGAGGTAACAAACATGGGCTCTGAATCCCGGCTGTACCACTTATGACCTCAGGAATGTTATCAGTCATCTGAGCCTTGCCGTCTCGTCTGGAACATGGGAGTGATGATAGTATCTATCTCATAGTCTTGCACTTTTTGTTTTTATAAGATAATTGATTACGAAGTATTCAGAACTGCCCGGCAGTAGTAGTAAGTGTGTGTGTTGTGGGGCTGTCCACTGTAAATCCCAATCCTCCAGTCTGCCAAGATAAGTAGGATAAGCCCTGCCCTGAAGCTGTTGGATTAATTTGGTCAGAAATCAATTTCTTGAATATTTCTTGAGAATTGGCTACTCACCTCTTGCTGTGGGGTATGTATAGAAAACTTCAAGGAGCTGATAGTCATCTAGAAAACTCTCAGACTTGACACATGAGCGGCTGCCATTGTGAATTGACGGGTAGGTTTTCTGGAAAGGGGAGGGTGGTGAGCTTTGAGGCGTTTTTGAAGGATGGGTAGGATTTGGACAGGCAGAGAAGAATATACAAAATCAGCAAAACAAGAGAGTGAGTATATGATGTGTATAGGTGTGTGGAGTGGAGGCTGAAGGGGAATAAGCATAATAGGAACATGGAATTGCAAATGAGAAGTAGTGAAGATTGCATTGGATAAAATGCAGTATGGAAAATCCTGATTTCCTAAATGAGAATTTGACTTAATAGTCAAGAATCTTTGCCTGTTTCTTCCCTCATTCCCTTGTAAAAATTAAATTTAAATACAAATTTATTAATTTAAATAAATGTTGTCTAAGCTGATTTAAGCAGGACATTCCTTCCTAATAGGTAACTGAGAAACTATATAATATGGTGTACTCAGAAGGTTGCTTAGCTGGTGTGGCATCAGGACAAAGGAAGCTAGAGGTAGTGACTGTTTAATGTCATCAAGTTTAGGCAGCTTGATATAGCCATTTCCAATGAGGATACATTTGCCAAAGGACCACAAACCTCACAGTTCGTTAGATACAGCTTCTGTATCCATCTCCTTGCTAGGTGATTGCCAGCTGGATGAAAAATATATCCAAGCCCATTAGCTAAGGCTTTTTCTCCCCCAGATTGTGCATGGATAGACACCTCCAGTGCTCTTTTGTATGGCTTTTTTGCTCTTCTTCTTTGGCTGACGGATACTGAACAATAAGTATTTCTTTGGATATTGAAATGACTCAGTCAAGTTAGAATCAATTCCTTTTAGTTTGTTGGGCTATCCAGTTGTTTTGAGGGTTTTTTTCTTTTTTTTTTTTAACCAATGTGTGTTTGTGTAATACAGAGTTATAATAGAACAATTAGAAAATATAAATAAGCAAAACAAGAAAAAATTCTTTTATGATGACAATTTATAGAATAATACTGCATTGTGTATTTACTAAACAGCTTTTCTCAGTAACAAAGAACCCTAAAATCTTAATGGGTTGAAACAGTTATTTATTTCCCTTTTCAATTACTTCTTGGTGGCTATGGAGTGGCCGTGGCAGAGCTCTGCTCTAAGCATCCTCTCATTGGGAGATCCATTTTGAAATAACAGTTTCTCAGTGACAAGACCTTCCTGTGGTGGAAGGGAAGAACAGGACACTGAACCAACCCACACAGTGAATTTAAAGCTGCTGGAATGGGACATGGGCCCTATTTGTTCATAGTCCATTGGCCAAAGTAAGTTACGTGGCTATGGTCAACATCAATGGAGTAGGAAGCTTTCCTTGGGAAGCCTTAGGAGTAGGGTGTGCAGTAGATATTTGTGAAAAATATTATTTTTGATACTCTTGATGCGAAATATTCTTTCTCCAGTACAAAATACATTTGTATGTAGCGATACAACAACCCCATTCCACTTTCTTGATGACGAATACTCATTCCCCTCCAAAGGCAGAATATACTCAACTCCTCCCCAAAGAAGAGTTATCCAGACATAGCCTATGTTGGATTCTTTAAGATTTATATAGATATAGATGAACACATATTTAAGGGTGATCTTTTTTACCTAGTAATATACTAAAAAGATCTTTACATATCAATATGGATTTCAACAAATTTTAATATTTACACTAGATTTCATGTTATATGCCTTATATTATTTAACCAATTTTTTTTTTTTTTTTTCCTTGAGACAGGGTCTGGCTCTGTCACCCAGGCTGAAGTATAGTGGCACGATCTCAGCTCACTGTAACCTCTGCCTCCCAAGCTCAAGTCATCCTCCCACCTCAGCCTCCCAAGTAGCTAAAACTACAGGCACACAACACCACGCCCAGCTAATTTTTCTATTTTTTTGTGGACGCAAGGCCTTACGCCATGTTGCTCTGACTGATCTTGAACTACTGAGCTTGAGCAATCCACCCAGCTTGGCCTCCCAAAGGGCTGGGATTACAGGCATGAGCCACCACGCCTGGCCTAGTCCCTCATTTGTAGACATTGTTATTGTTTGCAGTTTTTGTTATTTTCAACAACTGCTTAGACTAAACATTTTTTCATTTCCTTAAGAATTCCTGAGTCGAAGAATGAATGCAGATGTTTTGTGCTTTTATTTGTATTGTTAATACAATAAATTGTTGTTTAGGCAGGGTGTTCCATACTATTTCTGGGCCAGTTTGACTGATGAAAATAGTATCTCATTGTCTCGATTTGCATTTTAGTACTAATTTTATTTTATTATGTTTACGGAAAACTTACTTTCTTCATTTTGGGGTTGCCCATTTATTTTTTCCAATTTTAAATTGAGATATTCGTTTTCTTAATTGATGTTCAAAACCTTTTATTTTATTTTGAACATTATTATTACCTTTGTCATATATGCTGCTTGTATTTTGCTGGTTTGTCTTTTAACATATTTTCTACTTCCAGTTTTAATCATAAGCTGGACAAAGACATGAACGTTGTAGATAGGCAGAATGAAAAGAACAAAGCCATAGAACTAGATAGGAAATGTCTCAGCAGCTTAGCAGAACTGAGATGGAAACTCAAAATAAGGTTCTGTTATCGGGGCCAGGCGTGGTGGCTGAGGCAGGCAGATCATGAAGTCAGGAGTTCGAGACCAACCAGCCTGACCAACATGGTGAAACTCTGTCTCTACTAAAAATACAAAAATTAGCCGGGTGTGGTGGCGCGTGCCTGTTATCCTAGTGACTGAGGAGGCTGAGACAGGAGGATCACTCGAACTCAGGAGACGGAAGTTTCAGCGAGCCAAGGCCATGCAGCTGCACTCCAGCCTGTGTGACAGAGACTCTGTCTCACAAAAAAGATTCTCTTTTCCTTTATACACAGAGTTTAAGATCCCCATTGTCTAAGTTCATCTTGCTAGACCTGGTCCTCTAGTAAAGGGAGATTCTTCATTTAGAGTGTAGTAAGAAAAATAAATGTCTAGGATAAAGCTTTACATTTTTATTTCAGTAAAGTAAAGGGCTGTATGAAGCTATGGCATTTTTCTTACCCTTTAGTTGCCAAATGGCCTAGAAGTACTAGTGTTTTAAGGAGAGGAAAGAAATGTAGCTGTTTTCAGTTGGGAAGTAGCATTTTGGTACATTATGCTTTGCTTTGCTTCTTGCTTTTCATCTTTTGGCATTTGTTTTAAAGATCTTATCTGCCAGGAAGTTACTTTTTTCTTTTTTTTTTTTTTCTTTCCTTTTGATGATCAGCTGCTTTTTGGAATAAATGCTACAATGTTAGGACCAAATCAGTGATGTTGCAGTATTTTCAGGGTTAAAAGCACTTTGGTTAATGTGAAATTCATTGTCAAATATACTTCAGGACAAATTATGAAAACGATAGCATTGATTCAACTGCATCCATTTTTATTCATGGCTTAATGAATATTTTCAGGCTTAGTGTTATATATTCTCATTAGAAACATATTGATGTTATTTTACCTATTTGAAACAATAAACAACTAAAGGTTAGCAACTATCTTCTCGGAAATATTAATAGCATCCATTGTACGGCAGTCATCCAGTCTTCTGTGGAAGTCAGTTGCATGTTATTTATTTTAACAAAGAATTTCATGTCCAAGGGAATTCTCTATATGGGATCTCTTTTCTGTGGGTGATTTCTTTTCACTGGCAAAATGGTACATTTCTAGATGTTTGTGTGCTTATGAGTTTGGTTCAAACTTTTCCTTGAAAAGTGAATGCTTAATCCCCTCAGAGTCCAGCCACCTAGTAATAATGAAGAACTGAAGGATAGTTATTTCAGTTTCGACCTCTTGAAAGTGCTTAATAAGCACCGTTTCATACCTTTGAGGGGACCTCTCAGTGTAAGTCTCTGCCGGCCCTTGCTGAGCCATTGGTTCAGTAGCGGCAGGCTCATTTGCATCTTGGTCCCTGAGCTTCAGTGTCTATTACAGCTGCAGAATGCACTGGAAACTTCTGCCCTTGGTAGACTGTTAATTCATCGGAGAGAAGAGCCTCGTGACAAGGCAGTGGCATCTGCTGGTGTCGTTACCTTCTTTTTCTTGCATTCCTTTTTTAACCAAGAAGTTAAGACATTTCCTCCAGCTCTCGACACTCTCAAATAAGGAGAGTTCCTCCCATTAGGATTTCTCACAGCTCTTGCCTCACAAAAACACAAAAATCAAGATAATATCAGAAAAGACATGGAGAAAGGCATTTTAGGAGAACATGAAAATGACTGTAGCAAGTACTACACAAAACAGTAAAATGCCTCTTATAAAGAGTACCTACAGCCGTCCAGGCATGGTGGCTCACGCGTGTAATCCCAGCACTTTGGGAGGCTGAGGCAGGCGAATCACTTGAGGTCAGGAGTTCGAGGCCAGCCTGGCCAACGTGGTGAAACACCTTCTCTACTAAAAATACAAAAATTCACCAGGTGTGGTGGTGAGTACCTGTAGTTCCAGCTGCTCGGGAGGCTGAGGCAGGAGAATGGTGTGAACCCAGGAGCCAGAGCTTGCAGGGAGCCGAGATTGTACCACTGCACTCTAGCCTGGGCGACAGAGCAAGATTCTGTCTCAAAAAAACAAACAAAAAAAAAGAGTACCTATAGCTAGAAGAGAAAAATTGTTAATGCTCCTACCCACCACAAACCAAAGATAAATGTTTGAGGCAATGGATATCCCAATTACCCTGTGTTGATCATTGCACATTGTTGTATATATGTGTCAGATGAACACACATACCCCTAAAGTATGTACAACTATGATACACCAAATAAAAATACAAAAAGGGAAAAAAGAGTACCAATTAAGGTAAAGATATGCTACCAATAAGCTAACATTCTATATGATTTCCATCTTATAACTCTTAGAACAACCCATACAGTAGGTTACCTACATACATATACACACACCAAAAAATTTCCTCCATCACCAAAATCAGTTGATGTTTTCAAGTCATCCCGGAGAATGTGGATCTGAGAGAGAGAGACATTTCCAATCTATTTCCAGATGATCTTAAACATGTAGAAAGACCTGTCGGTTACAAATTGATTATTTCAGCCTTCCTCTACAGATGGACAAGTTATTGGTGTAAATACATGGCAGCCGTAAATACCAGTCGGAGTATCTGAAGTCAGTCCCAGGATTCCTGGGAAACATTCTGCCTTGGGAGGTAAAATGCTGAAACTAATGGACTCTTAAAGGAGTTTTGTTTTTGCCTCTGTTTTGTTTTCATTTCTTTCATGTAATCTCACGTAATTTTCACATAATTTGTAGGCAAAAATCCCAAGAGCCATAAATGGTCCTGTGAACATAGTATTTCACACCAGTGACATTTTCATGTTTTTTTTGTCAGACTGAAAAAAGCTAAGATGAAATATAGTTCATAAATCTCCACTTTGTAAGGTTTTTACTCCCTCGGGAAAGCTGATGGCTATGCAATTGTAAAGGTCTTATATTTGGCAAATATTAAAGCAGATATTCAGTTACAGTCATACTCCAAATATTACTGCATAAATCAGTGCACCGAAAGAAAGTTCACATTGACAGACACATGTGTATATCCTTTAAACATCTTGGAACTTACTCTGCACTACTAGGAAGCCACTTTTTTGTTTCCTTCAATAGTGGAAGACTTCACTTAAATGATGGGACTAGTACATACACATTTGGTTTAACTGGACTGCACTATGTATGATCAGCTTACCCTGTTGATAATCAATGTGATTTTTCTGTGCTGTATAAGAGGTTTCTTGATACATAGTATGTTTTAAATTGTGTAAGCTTCATAAAGTGGCTTGTTGAAATATTTTACTGTATATGAGTTTAAAATTTATAGCAAGCTGAATGAGACTCGTATTGTTGTTGAAATTATTTATACCAACTCAAGATACACAGCATTTCTTGTGGCCAAAAAAAACTATTTTACTTACAATATGCACGATAAAAATGTTTCATGTGGCCAGGCGCAGTGACTTGCACCTGTAATCTCAGAATTTGTGGAGGTCAAGTCAGGAAGATCACTTGAGCCCAGGAATTTGAGACCAAGCTGGACAACATAGAGTGATCCTGTCTCTACAGAAAAAAAAAATTACAATTAGCCAGGCTTGTTGGAACACACCTGTGGTCTCAGCTACTTGGGAGGCTGAGGTGAGAGGATCACTTAAGCCAGGAGGTTGAGGCTGCAATGAGCCATGATCACACCACTGCACTCCCACCTGGGTGACAGAGTAAGACCCTGTCTCAAAATAAATAAATACATAAAATGTTGTTTTATGAAATTACATAGTTTTAAATTTCCAAAGATCTTAGAGATTATAACGTCAGTACAGATACATAAACTGAGGGCTGGAGATGTAAAGTGACTCTTCCCAGGTTGGATCACAGGATGGTGACATTGCGTCACCTTCACTCCAATGTTCTGAATCTCAGTCCAGCATCCTTTCTGCTCTAGTATTTGCTAACACCTAGACAGAAGGAAAGAAAGAAAAGACCAAAAGGAAGAAAAAGACTGAAGAAAAGGAAGGTGCAGTATTCTATGTATTGGTCTTTAGTGTGATGGTGTGAAACCCATTGGTCTTTGAGTTGAGAGGTCTCGAGCCTTGGCTTCTGTTCCTGGTTTTCCCCCAGCATGTCTGCTAAGAGACCAAGTTGTGCTTATGCTTATTCTTAGCCCCAGAAGCAAATCGTTGATTTTCTCAAATACTGTTTTCAGGTTAATTAGAAGTGGAGCAGAAAGGTGTAAGCATGGGAGATAGCCTTTCACCAGTGTTCACATTGTTTCAGCAGTATGTTATATCTTTAAGAGCTTGATCCTGAAGAAATAACCATACTCTAGAAAGTATATCATTTTTTCCTATTACTAATAATGTATGTGATAACTCATTCATAGGAATCTGTAAAATATTCTTATTTTTAGAAACCGATATGATAAATTCTGGACTTTATGTACCTTTTAAATTACATCTAAGTGATTATGAGGTCTGTTTGTAAAGGGAAGCAGGGAAAGTTGCCGCATTATTGTCTGGGTTTGGTTTTTACAATGTATATTATCTTTAATGTTAATATAATAGTCCCAAAAGGTGATAGCTAATTTCAGGTTCCATTTCTCTAGTTCTTGGCCTAGGAAAATGAAAACAAGGTTTGACTGAAATAAGATGCTGTTCAAATGTCCTTGCAAACGAGGAAACCTCACATTATCAGTTTTTTCCAGGGATTTTATTGTTGATGAACTGCTGATGGGGGAGAATTTATAGTTGAGAATAATTTATAAAAGTTAGTCACTTACCAGTGGGCTTAGTAAAGAAAGGAAACTATAGGAGCAGAATCTGTAGCTTGATTTTTTTTTTTTAAGGGCCTCATTATTGTTTGTACAATGTGTTACTGGGAAAAACCCTAATGAACTTTGGCTTAAATACTGGTAATAACTAAAACTGACCATTCTCCCGGTCTGACCACCCACCCGTTCTGTAGCCTACCTTGCCTATCCTAAAGTTTACAATGAATTTATTTTTATATCATTTGAATTATTTATCCTGTATTGCCCAGCAGTCTTTATGCTACCTGAAATTTTTACCAGAAATGACAGACATTCCAGCAAATATTTTCTAAGGGCACTGTCCTTCATATAGAGTATTCGACCAAGTGCGTAGAAGGTTAGTCAAACTCATTAAATAGAAGTCTACAGTTTTCACTACAGTCTATGAATTTTTATCAGCATGAAAATAAGTTCAAGAAAGAAATGTTGGGTCATCTTGCCTCATTGTGACTAGGTGTCTTCATTTGGGTAGGCTACATTCCTGTAGTAAATGGTCTCAAATTGTTGGCCAGCTCAAACACAGTGTAAGTTTGTTTCTTGTTTACGCGGTTGTCAAAGCTAGATATTCCTCGTGAACAGATAGCTTCTTTTTGCAAAATATAGCAGCCTCTTTCCATTTTGTGGCATCATCATCTTTGGGGACTTACGAATTTTTCTGTATTTGGCCTGTAAAAGTAAAATGAGTACTGGTTCTTAAAAAGCTCGGCCTGGAATTGGCACACATTGCTTTCACTCACATTCCTTAGTAGGGATCTAGTTGCAAGGGATGCTGAGAAACAGTCTCGGTGTTCCCAGAAACAACCCTGTACCATGGGAGGAAGAAGGGATTTAGGTGGACAAACAGGCATCACTGCTGCACCAGGTAACCTTTTCAGTCATTTCCTTATGAGCCTGGTTGAGTGGGGTTTCATCTTTGGGTCTTCAGATGGATTGATATTAATATGGATTTGCTCTCTCTCATTAATGTTGATTTTAAATGATAGTGTTTCTACATATTTTCTAGAAAAAGCTAGTTTTTTTTATTGAAACTTATATCATATGTTATTATTGTTCCCTTATATAAAAGCTAACACAGAACTCCTTAATCCTAATTAAATAGATTAGTTTGAAATCAGTACACCTACTTCTGACAGAGAAGCAACATAGATGCACCATCTTGGACGTTACTTGTATGATTATAGGTATGTCTGTTTGCTATTGCTGCTGTATCAAATTACCATAAACTTGTTGTCTTAACACAAATATATTAGCTCATAGATCTGAAGATCTCAAGTCCAAAATGGGTTGGCAGGGCTGTGTTCCTTCTGGAGGCTTGAGGGGAGAATCTGTTTGCTTGTCTTTTCCAGCTTCTAAAAGCTGTCTGTATTCCTTGGCTCATCACCCCCTTTCTCCACCTTCAAATCTCTTCTTCCCTTCTGCTTCTGTCATCCCATCTTCTCTGACTCTGAACCTCCAACCTGTCTTGTTAGAACCCTGTAAGGCTGAGCATGATGGCTTGTACCTATAATCTTGCACTTCAGGAGGCCAAGGCAGGAGGATCACTTGAGCCCAGGAGTTAGAGACCAACCTGGGCAATGTAAATAGACCTCATCTCTAGAAAAATTTATTTAAAAATTTAAAAAATGTTAAAACTAGGTGGGCGCAGTGGCGTGTGCCTATAGACCTAGCTACTTGAAAGGTTGAAGCAGGAGGCTCAGTTGAGCCTAGGAGTTCGAGGTTACAGTGAGCTATGATTGCACCACTGCACTTGAGCCTGGGCAACAGAGTGAGACCCTATCTCTAAAAAAAAAAACGAAAAAACACATCCTGTGTGCCCACTGAGACAGCCCAGAGTAATCTCCTCTCCTTAAGTTCGTTAACTTAATCACATCTGCAAATTCTCTTTTGACATATAATATTCACAGAGTAATGTAAACATCTTGTGATCCAGGAGTTAGGACATGGACATCTTTGGGGGGACCGTTATTCAACTTTCCACAGTAGATAAATGATGTACAGACTTTTTCTCAGAGAAAAGCGATGCAACGATGAAATGGATTTTTGGTTGCTTTTCAGAAAACAATTTGCTGATCAGACTGTGCTGTGCAATGACAAAATGTTGATGCCAGAAGGAACTGTAGAGGTTATTTCATCCAAGACGCACATTTCCTGGATGAGGAATCCAGGGCCCCTAAAAATTGATAGATTCTTGCCCAGAGGTTACTCACCCAGTCACAGGCAGAGCTTTGGGACCGTCTGGGGATTTTAAGATAAAGTTGGAGAGAAGGTGCCATGTTATTTTCTTAGAAGTCCATTTAAGGCATATTTTTCTTTAAGTAACACTAATATTCTAGAATACAAAATGTTCCCAAGTCGACTTCTGATAGCAAGGAAATGTTTTAGTGAATCATGGACCTTAGACCTTAATATCGTATATAAAATAAATAATATAATCGTTCTGCAAGCATCTTGTTTAAATAGACTGTCAGTGAGATGGTGCTTCTCTATGTGTGCTGTGTGTGTGTGTGTGTGTGTGTGCTGTGTGTGTGTGTGTGTGTGTGTATATATATATATATTTTTTTTTTTTTTTTTTTCGTTTTTCGCTGACCACGAGTTCGCTCTCTCGCCCAGGCCATGGGCTTGTATAGATTTAAGAGAAAACATTTTGAGTCTTATCACTTGTCAAGCATTTTGTTGGCTAGTCGAGAGTGGATGGTAAAAGTACTGGAAATTCTCTTATCTCATTCTTAGCCCGTTGTTTCCTACCCTCTCCCCCTTGCTGTGCTACCCAGTATTGTAACCACTCACCCCATGTGGCGATCGAGCAGTTAATAACCGGGTAGTCCAAACTAAGATATTCTGGGAGTATAAAATATACATCAGATTTCAAAGACTCCGTACAGAAAAAAAAAAAAAAAGGTAAAATATCTCATTGTTTTTATTGATTACATATTGAAATAACTTTTTTTAAATTTGATAAAATAGAAATAAAGTCTTACTCTGTTGCCTAGGCTGGGCTCAAAGCCCTGGGCTCAAGTGATCCTTCCGCGTTGGCCCTGCAAAGTGCTGGGATTATAGACATGAGCTACCATGCCTGGCCTGAAATGGTAACATTTTGGATATATGGGGCAAACAAGATACATCGTTAAAGTTAATTTTATTTGTTTTCTTCTTACACATTGTAATGAGGTTACTAGAAATTTTAAGTTATTATGTGGCTTTTGTAGACGTCTATTGGACAGTACTATTCTATACTTTTCCCCAGCTCTAATGATATTCCGATTTGAGGCACATTACTGCTCCCTTATCCTATGAGAATCTTAGAACTAGGACAGTAAAAATAGAGTATTTCTTATTTGTATTGACGAGCTAGGAAGCTCATCGTATCTTGATGAGTGACTGTGATACTTATTATAATGTAGTAAGACCTTGATAATTCTGGGGAAAATGCAATTAGTAATATCTGAATTAAAGAATAATTTAAAACAAATGCACTTTTATTTGCTCCTGGGAATGTATCTTAACACAAGGTGAGCAACGTGCTGCTTAGTAAAACAGGCCATGCAGAGTAATCGAAAGAGCCTAGTCTTGAGGATCCAAGTAAATTCAACATTGAATCCAAGCTCTTGTCTTAGCTGAAAAGCTTTAGACAAGTTAACTACTTTCTCTAAAACCATCTATAAAATGAGACTGATCATAAGTATTAAATGAGATAATGTGAAGTTTCTGGCCTGTATGAAATTCCCTGGGGAACAGACTGAGTCATATGGAGGTGAGGAGGAGGTAGAAAGGAAGCACGACTGGGCGCAGAGGAAGGGACAGCGATGCCGTCTCAACAAGGCCTCTGTGATCCTTGCAGAGCTCCGAAACCGGAGGTGGGTGGAGAAAGAGAGGCATCAACACATCCTCAGATGCAGGTCCTGTCTCCTATGACCCTGGGCCAGGCAGCTTTCTTCATCTCAGGGCAGTTGTCAGAGACAGCTGCCAGGTGAGGCTGGATGTGCCCTTCATTCCCAAAGGGGTGTCTGGGCAGCTCATTACAGAGCCTACCCAAGAATGTTCATTCCCCCCACTCCTGTTACCAGCTTCATTACAAATGAGTCGAGGGTACTGTTCTGGTCACTTGAAGTTACCATTGTTAACTTATCCATTTGACTTGTTTCATACTCGTTCTTGTTACAAACAGTATTTTTTAACTCGTCCCTTCGAGTTTCTGTAATGGTCTTTCTAGACTATTACAGACTAGGTCTGTATAGTCTTTCTAGACTATAGTCCTCGGAAAAGAACTGTGAGGGTACAAGGTAGATAAATTCAACTTTATAAGATAATGTGAAATTATTTTCTGGTATGTGTATATACCCAGGAGGAGCAAACCAGTTGAGATTGGTGTCCTCAAGAAGTTTTAATGGTGATGGTTATGTTCTGTTTCACATATGTGGAGGAACGTTTAAGGGTGTTTTTTATTATTTCTAATATCTTGTGTAAATATTATATATATTGTTTTTTATGTGTCAGTTATTACATAATAAAAACCCCTTAAGGGGGAATAGATCAAAGTTATCCATAGTCCTATGGAATCGTTCAGGGGTCTTCTGACATACATGGAAGAAGTCTAATAGCTTGTTTCTAAAGTATTTGATATACTACCCATTTTGGTTTATGACATATGACAGGAGGCACGAAAGATGCTGTTATCTTTTTACTTCATGCATGCACTTTCCTGTCTGCAAGGCTCATTTGGAGCTGACAGGTATCAATGACCGTTGTGTCTGCAGTTTCCTCTAAGAGAGGTTAAGATTTCATTTAGATTGTCAGCCTTCACCTAGCCAGCCCAAGTTGTGATCTCAATATTACTGTAATATTAGCTCTCATCAGGCCTTTGTCATTGCTGTTCTTTGCAAGGAAGCTTTCTCTAGTCTAGTCTTTCTTTAGTCTAGAAGACTAAAGATCCCTAGCAGGAGGGGAAGGGGTAGTTTTACCCCTAGAGAATTTGGGAATTGCACAGCCTAACTCTGGTCCCTTTTTGTCTTAGAGTCTCTTTTTTTCCTTTCCATTTGTTGTTTCCTTCTTATATAAAAATATATTACATTTTCTTAAATATCTAAGACTTAGTATTTTTATGGTATAATTTTCCTCCATACCCTTGGCCACCTCCAAGGACCCCTTGAATCAATACTACCACATGAAAACAGTTCCATTTATCAGACTAATTTTTTTTTTCTTCTTCTTCAGTAGAGATAGGGTTTTACTATGTTGCCCAGGCTGGTCTTGAGCTCCTGAGCTCAAGTGCTCAAGTGATCTGCCTATCTTGGCTTCCCAAAGTGCTGGGATTACACATGTGTACCCACTGCACCCAGCCTATCAAGGTAGTAATTTTAATTTCTTATTTAAGAAGTGAAAGAAGTTTCCATCTAGAGAAGGAACTTCACTTTTTCTTTTTTGTTGCCCAGGCTGGAGTGCAGTGGTGCCATCTCTGCTCACTGTAAGATCCACTTCCCGGCTCCACGCCATTCTCCTGCCTCAGCCTCCCGAGTAGCTGGGACTACAGGCACCCGCCACCACACCTGGCTAATTTTTGTATTTTTAGTAGAGATGAAGTTTCACCATGTTAGCCAGGATGGTCTCATCTCCTGACCTGGTGATCCACCTGCCTCGACCTCCCAAAGTGTTGGGATTACAGATGTGAGCCACCATTCCTGGCCAGAACTTCATTTTTAACTTAGTTCTGTGGACTGTCTTCTCCAGAGGCTTAGGGAACACTGTGGTGGTAGCAGATGAGGAGAGTTGGCTGGCAGGTTAGGGCTCAGGTGGGTGTGGTGGGCAGGTGTTTAAGGGACCAGGAACATTTTATTGGTGATTATTTACTGTTTGGTGCCTCAGGCTTGAGGTAGGTACCAGTGTCTTCTTAATCTTTGTCACTGAAACAAAACACTGGCTTGAGGTGCTTTAGTTACCTTACTATTTGATGACGCTTGGATAGGACTATTTTCAGATCCCAAATTCACAGATCTTTCCTAGCATTCATGGTCCGGTGTTACTACCTGTCATCACAAATATGCTCCTTACCTATCAGGTGCCATGCTAAACCCTTCATCTCTGTTGGCCCTCCACCATCTAATACAAGTCATTGGTAATAGCCAGGATTCCTGGCTCCAAAAACACGGAAACTGGCCTTTAATAATCAAAGAGTAAAAAGGAATCTATTGAAAGGTCATCAGGTAGTTCGCAAAATGGAGGAGGCGGCTGTTTTGAGGATCATAGTAGAAAAATAGACCCGAACCAAGGAGGCTGACTGCAGAGGAAAGTGCCACTTTGCTTCTGTAGGAAAAGTACGGGGCTAGTAGCCTGCAGTTGGCACCATAACTGCAACAGGGGAATCTGTCACTGACTCTGAGTCTTTACGCCACTTTTTTGAGAGCATCAAATGGCCAAGCTTAGGTCACATGGCTTCTACCTTTGTTGCCAACTTACAGGGATAGGAAATATCTGAAGATTTCTGCTAAAGCAGGATATTGTTTTGGTGAGTAGCCTAAAATCAACAAATTTTAATACAGCATGTTTCCCCCTGTTTTTAAGTGAAATACAGAGAATTTAAGGAATATACTCAACGTCACTGACCAGTCAATGACGAAGCCAAGATATGAACACAGGTCTGTTTGGCTCATAGCCATTGCACTTTGGTGCCACCTTACGTGCTGTTGACCTGGTAGAAACCACGATCTGGGGCTTGGCCACATTGAAATTTGAATGAGGCACAGTATTACGTAGCAAATCTGTTGGGTTTGTTTGTTGTATTTAAGGTCGTATGTGTCAAGCTGGTCTGATTCATAGAATCCCTACTCATTGAGGGGTAGCAGCAGTATGACCAGCAGTTCGGGGAAATATGTTTGAAATAGCCCTGTCTCCTCCAAATTTTGTCATGTTCTGCTCTAATTCAGAAGTTGATCATGTCCATGTTTTATATATATAGCCTGGCACTTACATATTTCAGAATCTGTTTCAGATTTTTCTAAACACTTCAGGAGTTTACTTGAGGCTGAGCTAAGACCAGTTCAAACTCCCACCTGGACATTCTACCCCCAGCAGTGAATTTCTACCACCCCAGAGCTTACCTTTGGTATTAAAATTTGAATTTTAATTGTTCCCCAACTATCTATATTCCATCCTTTAATTCCAGAGAGACCTTACCCAGTGAGGAGTTAAAATAACATCTATATAGTATAGGTAGTTTGGTTTACTGCCCTTTTGAATATGAAGGCCAAAGATACATTTGGTTACAGAAAATGTGCCCAAAGTAACAAATCTTGCAGGTAGCGCAAACATCAGTTACTGGGAAGAAAAACAATGAATAGTCCCCTCAAAATTCCAATCAGATTGTGTTACTACTTTTTTGGTGGGGGGGGTGGGGGGGGCGGAGTCTGGCTCTGTTGCCCAGGCTGGAGTGCAATGGCGCGATCTCCGCTCACTGCAAGCCCTCCCCGGTTCATGCCATTCTCCTGCCTCAGCCTCCCGAGTAGCTGGGATTACAGGCATCCACCACCACACCTGGCTTTTTTTTTTTTTTTTTTTTTTTTTTGTATTTTTAGTGTAGATGGGGTTTCACTGTGTTAACCAGGATAGTCTCGATCTCCTGACCTCATGATCCGCCTGCCTCAGCCTCCCAAAGTGCTGGGATTACAGGCATGAGCCACCGCACCCGGCCCTGTTACTACTTTTTAAAGGCCCTTTGATAGCTTTTCATCATCCTTAAGAAAGCCTCTCATCATCCTTCTTAAATATATTTCTCAGCTCCCGCTCCATTATGGCCCACTGGTTTTCTTTTGGTTGCTCCTGGTTTTACCTTTCACCCCTCCGTCACGGGGCCTTGGCACAGACTGCGGTTCCCTGTTTTCTCCTGTTCATTCTTCACATCCTGCCTCGCTTCCTAAAGTCCTCAGGGAAGCTTTCCCAGACTTCCTTAAGGCCAGGCCCATTCCACTTACTGTCAGAGACTTCCAGAGCTGCAGTACCTTGTGATTCTCTTCTATTGTATTGGTACAGTTACTGTTTTACATTTATTTGGGGGATTATTTGATTGTTAATTACTGATTGATTAATGTCTACCTCAATGTCAGCTCAGTGGGAACAGGAGTCTCTCTGGATTTGCTTCATATTTTATTCCTCATGCCTGGCACAGTGAATGAGGGAAATTAAAATATTGAACAGAACTTAAAGAGATGTTTTGTCTTTTGCAGTATAGAGCTTACAAGTTACTCTTACGTTGTACCAAATGGTCACCTTGTTTTGGTGAAACGAAGTATGGCTTGACTGATAGAAATTCATAAGTGCCCCAGACTACCAAGCAAACTAATCCAAGAAATGGAAGGTGAAATGTTGGTGATTTTAGAGGACTTTTGATAAATGAAAATGAGACCGCAAAAAGTGGCTCCCTTTCTGTCTCTGTTCAAATAATCTTTTTTGGAAAAAATGCAACTAGGGTCATGTACTTTGATCAGCATTGGTTTTACTTAGAGGATAATTTGTCTTTGATGTGAAGCACAAAGGCAGGGGTCTCTGATCATTGAATTCCCTCCTAGATTCCATGAGTGGCATGTATTAGGCACTTAGGGAATATTTGTTGAGTTGACACTAGATGTTAGAGATAATTACGGACGGGCTTATTGGATTAGCTTTTGGAACAGAGTATTTTCTCAGCGCTCACCCTCTCATATACGATTATTGGTTTACTCATCTGGATGAACAGCTTTGGGGGCTGTGAAATAGCATTTCTGTATTTGCATTTTGTATTTACTTTGTGCTGGAATTAAGACTACCTTCTCATAGCACAGAAAGAAGAGTTTATAATGCCTCAGGTATATAGCATAAGTGTTTCTACTCTCCAGAAGGCCCTGTAGCTTCATGGTTTTGTGTTTCTTTTCCATATGATAGTTGGAAAGGTCTGAGCTGACTGTGGCATTGTCAGCTATGCAGAGTTAAGTGTATGAACACACAGAGACCGTCTTTGTTCTGCATTGTCCGTACTTCTAAATAGCGAATCTTATGCATGACTCTGGTTTAAAACATCTTACATGACTGGTCTTGTTTATGAGGGGAAAAAAATGAGGTTTTTTTTTTCAGGTTTGAAACTGTTTCACTTATACGGGTGTTCCCCCTGCCTAAAGAATGTTGTTCCATTTGAAATGTAAGAAGGTTCTATTTAAAGATTTTTCCCCCATCCTGTTGCTTTGTATGTTTGAGGAACAGATGGAACCAAAAGCATGTGATGCTCCAGGAAGATTGAAGGCTGCTGGAGTGAGGTGATGTGTCCTTATAGGTTGTACAAATCACAGGATTGTTTTTGTTTTTGTTTTTTTACTTCTAACCGCCAATTCTTCTAGTGGTTGTTCATTAAGATTGATTTAGGTTACATTCTAGTGATGCCTTACGGACTAAGGAAATCCATAGCCCCTGTGCTAGAAAAAACTTTGCAGTTTTGTGTCCAATCGAGATGGGTAAAGACAAGCCTTACTGGACCTTTATGAAAAGGGGCAGGGGAAGTAAAGGGAAGGGGCTATGAAGCTGGCTCAGCAAGCTGGGGTTGAAGGATAAGGGGCCAGACAGCGAGGAAGAGGTAGCCCGGCACTGTAGGCCAAGTGTTTTCTGGGAGAAAGGGTCTGAGTCCCGTTTAGGAAAGCAGTGGTGTGTCCATCAAGGTGGTAGGTTAGTAACACATGGCAGCAGGGTTCTGGTGCAGACTCAGATATCAGGCGGTGGAGCCTGTATCAGGCCTCATGTGGCTGGACCATCTGGGGAATAAGAATCTAGTCCTGGGTTATAGAGTGTTAGAAGCAGCTAGGCTGCTACCATCTGCTGGGGTTCAAAATAGATCCCTAGACTAGAAAAGTATTAGCTAGGAAGGCCTGGAAGGAGACAGGAAAAATAAAGCAGTAAGTTTTGATCTATTGTATCTGTTTTCCTTATGATTATTTGTGTGTTTATGTATCCTTGACAGTAGTAGCTATCATTCCCTGTAAGATTAACTTGCTTTGTAGTCATGTTACTGCATGGAAAGGGATAGCACTGAGAGAATGGAAGGATGCGTACCTCACTCCTGCTAAGTCAAAGATGGGGAGCTGTCACATACTTTTCAGGACTCTAAGACCAGTTCCTACGCTATTGGTACAGTTGATTTTTTTTTTTTTTCCATGTCTCCTTTTTGTAGTTCTTATGAGTAGCTGGCCTCTATTTCACGTCTAGAGTCAGTCTCCCAGCCTTGAACTTTCCATTTCAAGATAACCTTTCAGGCCTTAATGCAGTCTGTAAAGATGTGTGTTCATGGAATATGTAGCTTTCAAGAAACAAATAGCATAGGAGGGAAAAAAAAAAAAAACCTCTGTATTGGTAATTAAGAAACCTGGACACAAGACTCAGTTTGGTCACTTCATAGTCATGAGCGCTCCTGCACAAGTCACTTTGTTTTTGTGTCTCAGGAGTCATCTGTAGAATGAAGAGATTGAAGATTATTCTTTCTGAGGCCTCTCGCAGCTCTAATCAAAAGTCCAAATGAATGGTCTAGAAAAGAATTAATCATTAGCATCTTTATAACAGCAGCACTAGCCTCTTGAATATGTTGGGCCACATGACAAACATGGACAGAAAATCTTGGTGAACCCCTGCCCTCTCACTCCCAAATCAGCCTTCTGTCACTTTACTCTGTTTCAGTACAACCAAATGTAATCTGAGGAACCTAGGGAAAGTCATGAGAGCCTTTTGAAATAACTGAGTGTGACAACCGCCATTCTGTTCTGAAAATAAGCTGAGGCTGAGTTCCTCTTGACACCTCATGCCTCTCTTCCCTCCCCGGTCCTTCTTGGTATCCTGCTAATTGTACCTCTAGACAATTGGTATTTATAATTCATTTCTACTTTAGCTTCTCTGCAGAGTTTATACCTCAGTCTTCATTCAGCTCTTTCTCCTAATTGTACTATGACATTTTCTTAGCAAAGAGGGAGGCATCTGCCTGGGTGCCGTTTGATACTCTCCTGTTGACTTCACTTGGGATCTGAAAGCCTTTCGGTTCATTGATACTCTGAAGATATTCATCATTATAATGACGGCAACAGCATTTCTTGTTCTTTCTACTTCCCACCCTTGACTGAATGTGGCTGCTCAAAGCTGGGGGCCTGATGGTATCAGCGTTGTGTGTCCCCAGCATCTGGTACCTAGTAGACACACCAAAAAAGTGTATTGAGTTCATTTCTCTGGTACTCTTTTGAGAGGCTGAGAGAGTGTTTCTGATGACCATAACCAGGTCCCTTGTTAGAAGCCTTTCAGGGCTTATCTACCAAATGGTGTCCTTAGAGAAAGCATCAGAAGGTGAAGCACCAGTTTCCAGCCTTCCACTTAATGAGTTTGCTTCATTAAATTTCTCCTGCTATTTTGATGTGTTATGGAAGTCACCTTCACTTTCTGCTAAAGCTTTTGTGGAAAGTTATTTTGTACATTTAAACAGCTGCTTCTCTCCAGGAAGCCTGCTTTTATTTTACAGCAAGCCGACTCGGCTGTCTCTGTACAGGCTGGCTTATGTCTATCAGTGGTCAAGGCCTCAGAGCCAGATGGGGCAGGACACGGTCATCCAACACGTCTTTGAAGTGATTATTTCATATTGAATCTAGTTGTGAACCCCATATGTACCTAACACCATGATTGTGAGTGATAAGAAATAATGTAGGAGGAAGAAAATAAGACTTGTTCAGAAAACAATTGGAAAACCATATTGTTTAAACGTTAGGATGTGATACATTGCAGGCATATTATTCACTGCATCATTGTGGTAGCAGAAGATTGCAGACTAAATGTCCAATAATAAGACCCTGATAAAATATGATACATCCACATGCTGGAATACTATGCTGCTATTAACAAGAATAAGGTGACTTTGTATGTGATAATGTAACAGAATTTTGATAAGGGATAAAAGAGCAAGAAATAGCAAGAAGGGCAGGTACAGTGGCTCACGCTCATAATCCTAGCACTTTGGGAGGCCAAGGCAGTAGTATCATTTGAGACTAGGAGTTTGAGACTGGCCTGGGCAGCATGGCAAGACCCTATTTCTACCAAAAAAAAAAAAAAAAAAGCCTGACATGATCGTTCCAGGTGCATGCCTGTAGTCCTAGCTACTCGGGAGGCTCAGGCACGAGGATCACTTGAGTCCAGGATATTTGCTCATAGCTGCATCACTGCACTCCAGCCTGAGCGACAGAACAGGACCCTATCTCTAAAATAAAATAAAATAGCAAAATAGACCAAGCTCAGTGGCTCACTTTGGGAGGCAGAGGAGGGTGGATCACCTGAGGTTAGGAGTTTGAGACCAGCCTGGCCAACATGGTGAAACCCTATCCTACTAAAAAATACAAAAATTATCCAGGCATGGTGGTGGGTGCCTGTAATCCCAGCTACTCGGGAGGCTGAGGCAAGGAGAATTGCTTGAACCTGGGAGGCGGAGGTTATAGTGAGCCAAGATCATGCCACTGCCCTCCAGCCTGGGTGATGGAGCGAGACTCCATCTCAAAAAAAAAAAAAAAAAAAATAGCAAAAATATATATCATGCTTCCATTTATAGTCCATGAGAAGAAATGGGATGGGCGAGTGCACACACGCAAACCATACACATACGTGCACACACACACACACATGGATTATCATTATCTCTGGAAGAATGCATAGGAAACAGGGAACAGTTCTTGTTTCTGGGCAGAGGGACTGAACAGGAAACTGGTATGGGAAGGAAACAAATTTCACTGCATACTTTTTTTCTATAGTTAGGGGAAAAAATCATTCTCTATTTACTGTACTCATTTTTTCAGGAAAAAAAAAACTGCTCAATTTTCTTTTTTTGCGACAAAGTCTCACTCTGTCACCCAGGCTGGAGTGCCGTTGTATGATCACAGCTCACTACAACCTCGACCTCCTGGGCTCAGGTGATCCTCCCACCCCAGCCTCTGGAGCAGTCAGGACCACAGGTGCTCACCATCATGCCTGGCTAATTTTTGTATTATTTGTAGAGATGGGTTTTTCATTGTGTTGCCCAGACTGGTCTTGAACTCTTGGACTCATGCGATCTGCCCGCCTTGGCCTCCCAAAGTGCTGGGATGACAGGAGTGAGCCACTGCACCCGTCCTACATTTTCTTTAAAAGAAAGTTGAATGACACGGGAGCCGATAGAGAAGGGAAACTTGCTGCATATTTAAAGTAGTTTCTTTATTTGGCAGGTGATCATTGAACTCCTGCCCGTTACCAGGTTCTGTTGTGGGCTCTGAGATGCAGGCGATTTCAAACCGCTATGAGTGCCCTGAAGTCACAGAAGTAGGGGTTTTGGTGGTGAATGAATGGTTAGGGTGGAGCAGGGCTGCTGTTTAACGAAGGATAGTTACAGAAGATCCTTTTGGGAAAAAGATACTGAGCTGACTGCTGAATGAGGAGAAGCCAGCTTAGTAGGGAATCAGGATGGGGCAACAGAGTTCCAGACAGGATGACAGCAGATGGAGGGTCATTCCGGAAAGCTTCAGAAAGGAGGCAAGCTTGTGTTCAATGAATCGGCTGAGTGGAAGCTAAAGTCCCACGCACTCACCTGGAATAGTCAGGCCTGACTGACAAAGATAGGAAGAGTGAGAAGTGGTGGGGATTAAGTTTAGGTCAGTAGGATGAGGCCTGAGCACCAAGGGCCCCTGGATGCTGGGGTGTGGCCAACTTTTTCAGGTACCTCTTGAGACATACTCAGATGTGTCACAGGCGTCATCTGCTGTGAGACTGCTAGCAGCATTGTAGGGGTTCTCTTCACTCTGTGCATGTAGAAATATGTGTTCTGGAACAGAAAGTAAAAGGCAGGAGCAGAAGAAAGCTTTCTGTCCCTGACTTGCAGAAAAGCTCATGACAGGTTTAAAAAGGACAGGGCAATGCAGACAGCTGTACTGTGAGGGACATGGCATGGCTCCTTGTATACTTCATGCAACAAGGTGAATGCTGGCTCTGTGATAGCGTCCTGAACCCACCTTCCTCGTCTGTAAAGTAGGGATTGCAATAGTACCTCAACCCACTTCGCGGAATTGTCAAGTTGAGAATCAAAACAAGAGAACAAGTAGCTTCCGTGAAGTATTACGTGTTAAACAGATCGATGAAAGTGGTTATTAGTGGAGACAGTATAGGAGTAACGTCAGTTGCGCAGTCTTTGGGTAGAGATGGCGTCCTTCTGCTAAACCTCCCAGAAATGGCATATATCAGATTCCATTTCTGTACATGCTAGCATGTGGTTTTAGTTTTTGTTGTTGTTGTTATTTTTTTGTTTTTTAATCTAACCGTTTTGGTGGAGAAAAGAAAATAAAGTTTATCAGGAGATGTTTTATAACTCCTCATTATGATGGCTGACAAATATGCGAAGGACTTGTTTCTTTTAAACCTGTGCTCTGTCTTTATCCCCACACACAGGCAGACATTCATGTCTTTTACACCGGACTTTTGGAATTTTTCTCTTGATTATGGTACTAATTTCTTACTGGGTTCCACCTGAGGCTTACTTTTGTTAACTGGAGATCTTTACCTGTAGAATCATCATCTGCTTAAGTTAGAAAGAACTAAGTCTATTCCAAATGATCAATTTGACTTTACTGCTACAGTACAGCACGTTTTATGTCTTTGGAACATGCTTTGTAAAATACTAACTTTACAGGATTTTTCTTAATTCTAAGAAACAGTTATTTAATAGCTTCAGTTTCCTAAGAGAGGAAAATATACCTCAAAGGACAGGAGAGTCCCCAGGATCTTCCAAAACCTGTAACCTATTATTGTTTTAGATGGTAACATTTTACCAATATTAATGTCTTTGTCTGCTTTGTAGCACAGTAGAAGCACCAAGTGCTTTAAAAATAGGAAATGAGGCCGGGCGCGGTGGCTCAAGCCTGTAATCCCAGCACTTTGGGAGGCCGAGACGGGCGGATCACGAGGTCAGGAGATCGAGACCATCCTGGCTAACACGGTGAAACCCCGTCTCTACTAAAAAAAAATACAAAAAAACTAGCCGGGCGATGTGGCGGGCGCCTGTAGTCCCAGCCACTCGGGAGGCTGAGGCAGGAGAATGGCCTAAACCTGGGAGGCGGAGCTTGCAGTGAGCCGAGATCGCGCCACTGCACTCCAGCCTGGGCGACAGAGCGAGACTCCGTCTCAAAAAAAAAAAAATAGGAAATGAAGGTGGTGGGAAATAGGAGGTGGGAAGAAAGCCCCTGTCATGAGGATGCAACAAAACCCAAGGCTCAAACATCACCCTCTCCTGGGCCTGTTGACAGTAGAGGGAAACAGTTTCCTGACTCTAAAACATAACTTTAGTAATTATAGTTTAAGAATTACTTTAAAACATTTTTTAAAAATTAATTACCACAAATAATGCTCAAGAACATCAGTGCATTGCAAAATGTGAACACTGGTACATTGTAGAAACAAAGTGTATAAATTCTTGAGTTGTAAAGGAAAAGTTTAAATGTGAGGGGTGGGACGGATTGAGGCCAACCTTTTTTCCCAGAGTGGTCTTTATAAACAGTGTTTAGGTTTTGTTATTTATATTAACACGAAAGCCTCCTTTATCTGGAGAACACGCTTATGTGGCTGAGCCTCTGTCCCTGGGATGCCAGATAGTGAGGCGTTGCAATCCTGAGTAGTATGCTGAAAATTCACTTCATGTGTCAGGAGCTAAAATGGTCTTGTTTTCTAGCAATCTCCAGTTTGTGAGTCGTACTCAGAGGCTTGCACGTTGCTGTGTGCACTGACAGAACGTTGATGGCTTTTGGAAAAGCTGCTTGCTCCTTATTGCCCGGAGTTAGTTTTACTGCTCTCACTCTGTGCCATATTGAAAGTTAACCTGTGCTAACCCCCTAGTCATTTTCTTAGTCTCCCAGAGAGGTAGCAGAACATCTTTATTCTGGATTTACCATCCACACTGACATAATTCCTGTTTAAATATCTGGCTGTCATAGTCTAAGGTCATAAGAAACATTTAATTCTTCAGAATGGCAACACAATTTGAATTGCTGTCAAACAGTATGTGGCCTGAAACGGGAAAGAAAGGAAAATTATTGATCATTGAGATGCCTTTGTGTCTAGCATCGTTGCACTAGCCTGTAATTAATTGAGCCTTTTGACGTCCATCCATATTTTTTTTTTTCCTCCTTTTGGAAATTCAGCTGCGTTCCCACCCCACATGGTGCCTTAGAGATTACTTGAGACTTTTATTTGTGGTATCTCTATTTTGTTGTTGGCATTAATGAGCTTACTGCACAGTATCACAAGAGAAATAGTGTTGCTATTTGGAATGTTAATGAATTGCTTGCCTGGCCAATTGCCATTTGTTCCAGTGTGTGAATATAATGGTGTGTGTGTGTGTGTGTGTGGAAAAGAGAGACGAGTAGCAGGGGTGGATTGCATTTTTTTCCTCTTTGCAGCCAGTGACGTGAGCTGTGCCTGGAACAATCAGACTCGCTGCAAACAGGGTAGTTGAAGATGCTGGGGGAGGCAGCCTGGTGCTTCTTAAGCTAACGCGGATCACCGCGCTCAGGAGCTGCTCAGGCACAACCCCGCAGAGTTTCTCCAGCGTGAGAGCCTTGGAACGGTTGGAAAGTGCCTTTTTATTTCTCCAAACCCCTTCCTTAGTTGACCTTCGAAAATGATTGGCGTGAATAGTGTCCAGAGTGCCAGCAAGGTACGGGTGAGGACCTCAGGTTCCGTGAAATACTCCCGAGAGGATTCTATCCGGCGGCAGTCTCACAGGTCAAAGTCCATGAAAATTTCCAACTCCTCAGAGTTTTCTGCTAAGGAGAACAAGGTAAAGAAATACCACATTCAACCTTATTGACAGCTGTGTGGCAGGGCAACAGAATTGGATAGTCTGTAGCAGTGTCTAATGTGCGGTGACAGACTGAGAAAGTAACGAGGGGTATAAAATGGCTCTAAGAGAATCAGGTGCTATCAGGTGAAAGGGATGGGATCTGAACTCCAGATACAAAGATGCTGTGGCGTGGGTCAGTTTTGTAAAGAGCGAGTTTGTGGAAGAGATGCGTGAAAGCTGTGCTCAAAATGAGATGACTGTGGGAAACTGTGGTTTGGCACATCGATCTTGTTTTTGGTCTGAGAAAGGTTGCCTTGACAAATGATTTTTCAGTGCAGGGTATTTTTAGAACATCAGGAATGTAGAGATACTGTGTATGATTTTATCTTTCAGTTAGTTCCTTTTGCCTTTCCTCCCCTGGTGTCCCCCCAACCCCCAGTCTGTGGAGCTGATGTACAAGTGTGACCCTGGTCCTATTACACCACATTCATGTCAGGTTTAGAGTTGTTAGCCCCAGGAATATGTAATGAAGAGAAATTTCGTCTTTCATGTTCCTTACACATATATGTGCTGATGCTATGCTGCCATGAAACCACTCGTGTTTTTGCAGCTGTCTTGAAGATAATATAATCTTTGTTCGTGTGAAATGTGAAGGGAGTGATTACGTAGTGAAGTGGGCATTTACTACATGCAACATATTCTTGAGATTCTTCCCACCACCATCTGTGTGAGCAGGGTACTCAGAAACACTCCCACTCCACAGGTTTAAAAATGGAATAATAGAATCATAGGATCACGGAACTCCAGGACTGGAGATGGAGATGATTATAATGGAGATTCATGGGCTCGATAATGTGCAGAAAGAGCGTCAGGAGATGGATCTCAGTGTCATTTCAGCCTTCTCGGGGTTATATCTAGACCCACTGAGAGTGACATCAGGCTTTCTTCACCCTCCCACCATTCCCCACTGCCCTCCTCCTCTGCTACCTCCCCGTCCCCTGTGTGACATAACATTATTGAAAGACTTTGGCATTAACAGGTTCCCCTCAAAATATGGCAAGGGGACAGGTGGCAAAATACCTTAGTGTGACTTTAAGAAATATATTGGCTTCCTATTCACCCCCTTACATTATGACATAGTGGAGTCTGACCCGCTTCATCATTAGCAAATTGCCTGGCTCCAGTAAGTCTTCAGATGTGGCTTTTTACTCCTCACTGTTTTTTAAAAAGCTTTATCTTTAGAAAGAAACATGTCTTCAAAGTCCTTTAATGTGACCTGTCTAGGGATGTGTTGGCTTCTACTGAAGCTGTTATGAGTCCGCCTGTGCTGTGATGACTGTGGTCTCCCGCTGAAATAGACCGGAACGGTTTATCATATTCTTAAATAAATAAATGTATGTGAGCATGTATGTGATTCTCAACATGGCTATAAAACTGGCTTCTGTAAAGAGCACTAAGAGACATCTCTGGGTTTTGTTTTGGATGTTTTAATGTGAAGTATACCTATACTATGCAGTCAGAGGCTATGGGAAATTAAGAGCTCATCATCCTTAACTCTGTTGTGGTCCTACTACCTATCGTCATGATAATTTAAACGTTGTAATATTAGTGGGTTCACCTAGAATGATGGTTGTGTAGTGTAATGTTGGAATCTAGCATAGATGGCAAATGAAAAGATTCTCTACTATCCTCTGTGTTTGTCACACAGTACAGGTACTCTTACTTGATATATATCTGTGCAAGAGAAGGCCAGGCACTTTTTTTTTTTTTTTTAATATTGCAAACAGTGCAGGAGTTAACAGTATAAAAGGCCACTGGAAGAATTGTAGTCAGTAGACCATTACGTGTTACCTTGAAGATAATAGTCAGTTTTTAAGAGCTCATTAGTATTTTTTTGAGGCATATGTGGTCTGTAAGTTCCAGAATATGTGTTCAAGGATATAGCCAAGCTCTCAATATCTCACAAGAGATTTTTTTAGGATTATCTGGTTGCTTAAAATTGAACACTAGAGCTAAGAGAAAATCAGTAGAATAGAAAATTCGATCAGCGTGACCCTAATCATTGACTAGCAATTTATATTCCCTAAATGAAATAAATGGAATAATACGATAGGCTTGTACCCTAAATTACTGAACTTAATTATACTATAATAGACATGTGTAAAATGTTGATTTAGGTGTCACTTCTCCCATTTTTATCCACAGTTACACATTTTGCTCCAATTTTAATCAGAATTTTCATTGATCTTATATCTAGTAGTATTTTTTAGCCCTTAAATCATTGTTTCTTCTTCTTCTTCTTCTTTTTTAAACAGAGACAATGTCTCACTGTGTTGCCCAGGTTGGTCTCCAACTCCTGGGCTCAAGCAGTCCTTCCACCTCTGCCTCCCAAAGTGCTGGGATAACAGACATGAGCCACTGCACCCGGCTGGTGTTTCTTCTTGCTAATCATGTAAACAGCATTTTTGATTATCTGACTCTTTCATCCAAAATGCAGGATGTCTCATCTGATGATTAGAAGTTCCCCTTGCCGCCTCTCTCCACCCCCTCACCTCATCTTCCCAACCAGTAGAAAATAAGATACCATTAACTCATGGTTCGCTCCTGGGATTTAATGTTACCTTTCTAGAACTCTGGCTCTTTCTAGAATAGGTGTAACAATTGCTTCTCCTTGTCCGAGTTGGAATTACATGTTTTGTATTCTTTGAAACTTACATCTTTGATGTTTCCACCTTGTTTTCTTGGCCATTAAATACATAATGTTTATTCAAATATTGGTTATCTGTAGTCCTCACTTGTTCTCTGATTTATTCATATTCATTTAAAAAAAAAAGTGTTAAAGGACTGTTGAAAGGATTAGAAGTTTTGCCTTTGATTTTAGTGAAATACCTTATAAGGCTTTTCTTGATCTAATTATTTTAAAGTAAGAAAATTGAATTTTCTAATATTTTGTGGATCATATTGACCTCGTCTAAAGAATATTTAACCTATTAAAATTCAGCTTATAGATGTTGTTTTCTTTAAAACCCCCTTCCCTGTGTTGACTTTTTTTCTTTATTCTGTGTTTAAATATTACTATTTCCTCTAGAGAATGTGGCTTTGTCTTTTTCTCAATAATAATGTTTGTATCAAACTCTGAAGTACATAATATGGGCAGGATGCAAATATGAATATGTTTGGGAAGAATATGTATGTGTTTTGTGGAGACCAGCATTCATTATTAAAATTAATTAAGTCTGACTGAGCTAAGCTGTTGTTCATCAGGTGTCTGGTACTGGAAGAGTTACCAGCAAGGCTTTTGGCCATGAGGGGGCAGTGCAGACCTTCCTGCTGTCAGATCCAGCTGGTTGCTCTGCCTTTGACAGAAGTAACGTTTTAGAATCAATTAGATTCTAACTGATTTCTAATTTAGAAACAGTTTCTTAAAAGTAGAATACAATCAGCCCCGGGTATTCGGGTATCCGCGGGGTTCCAAAACCCATGGATATAGAGAGCCATCTGTACTCCAGAATTTGGGATGTGCAGTATTAGAAAATGTTGACTTAAGCCTCGCTTCTCCCAGACGTTTCCACAGTCTTCCTCTGAGTCTAAACATTTGTCAAATATACATTATTTTGGTATTAATTTTTAACTTACAGTTTAAAACACAAATCTATAAAAGTTCATGTTGATAAACACTTTTTTCTTCCCCATATCTTGCCAAACTACATGATACCATTTAAGTGAGGGGAATCGCAACCAGTTTTGTTTCTTTATGTTATTGTAGGTGAATGTCACATGAATGGATTAATATAACATGCGTGGCTGAATCCTTGAGGCATTTTTTGAGGAATAAGCATGATGCTAGAGACTAGATCAAGAATTCTCTAGTTAATAATGTTGATTCAAGTGAACCATTTAAAGCTTTTATTCAGTAATATAGCGAAGAAACCAATTTCTGTGACAACGAAATTTCAGGAACTTCCAGTAAACTACTGGTACTTTGGGTGGTGCCCAGTGAAACGCTGGCCTGTTGGTTTCTCGGTCGGGATGCTGCGTCCTGGCGGGCTACCCTGGTTTTGCTTCCTAGGTAGCAATGTGCACCTAGAGAAGTTACTTCATCTCCCCAAGACTCATCGTAAAATGCAGGGGTTTGATAAAATGATGTCTTTGTTCTGAACAATGTTAATTTTAGAAATCTTGCCGAAGTGGGTGGGATTATTTCCTCTGTAGAAGGAACCTTAAAGACTGAGCTAGATGCTAGATTTAACAAAGATGAATTTTGTATGTATTCTCAGTAAATCTCTTCCTGTACTAGGAGATGTTAACCATAAACGTGTTAAAGGAAAATGGAAGTCCTTGCTCCCAACCTCTGCTCTGCTAAGTGCCTAAATTCTTAGTCATAATATGAAAATTTTTCTGCAAATGTCTCTATATGTTTTTGTTATGCTTAAGTTGAAGGAGAGCACCACACCCGGCTAATTTTGCATTTTTAGTAGAGATGGAGTTTCTCCACGTTGGTCAGGCTGGTCTTGAACTCCCAACCTCAGGTGATCCGCCCACCTAGGCCCCCCAAAGTGTTGGGATTATAGGCATGAGCAGCTGCACCGTGCCGGGAAAGCTTTTATATAGTATTTGCAGAAGCAAGACAAAGAGAACAGTTTTGATTGCCTGGAAGTTAGTTGGTAGAAAGAACGATACACAGAGAGAAAGAAAAATAATTTTTTACAAGAAGTTGATGCTTTCTGATTGGTATATTTTCTAGTTTCCATTTACTGTTTACATTGGCGTTTGGTTTGTTCATGTAAAAATTTAAAATGCCAGAGCTACCTCAGTCTAATGAGCTCCCAAGGAGAATTTTGTTTAAACAACTTAAAGTATTAGGTCAAAATATCAACATCTTCCTGCACTAGTTCTAATCCCGGCATATGAAGGAATTAGGGAGGCGGTGTCTTGAACGAAGTAAATCTGGTAGTGCAAAGATAAAAACAATCTTATCTCCAGAAGTGTATTTTTCTTTTATTGGCTTTTCTATGTTTACTGTGCACTTCTTGTGTTCCAGGAAGTTATACTTTTCCTCCAGGTATTATTCTGCCAGACTAACATGTTCTAATGTTTTGAGGTTTTTTTGTTTTTTGTTTGTTTGTGTTTGTTTTTGAGATGGAGTCTCCCTCTGTCGCCCAGGCTGGAGTGCAGTGGCCTGATCTGGGCTCACTGCAAGCTCCGCCTCCCGGGTTCACACCATTCTCCTGCCTCAGCCTCCCGAGTCGCTGGGACTACAGGCACCCGCCGCCATGCCCAGCTAATTTTTTGTATTTTTAGTAGAGACGGGGTTTCACCGTGTTCGCCAGCATGGTCTCGATCTCCTGACCTCGTGATCCACCCGCCTGGCCTCCCAAAGTGCTGAGATTACAGGCGTGAGCCACCACGACTGGCCAACGTGTTCTAATGTTTTAATGTGATCCTTAGCCAAAGAAGATCCTAAAAAGAGACCTGGCTTCTTCAGGGACGTAGTTCTACAGATTATCATTATCTGTATTGTTTTCATCATCCATAGCTATTTATTCCCTTAAGTGGATGACTTGAGTCAGACTTGCCCCAAAATAAAATCTTTCACTCCTTACACAATATTGTTCTGTCTCCTAGGCCAGATTGCAGTGGTGTGACCTGGGCTCATGGTAACCTTCACCTCCTGGGTTTAGGCTATTCTCATGCACCACCACACCCAGCTATTTTTTTTTATTTTTAATAGAGATGGGGTTTTGCCGAGTTGACCAGGCTGGTCTTTAATTCCTGGCCTCATGTGGTCTGACCTTCTTGGCCTCCAAAAATGCTGTCATTTAAGGCGTGAGCCACTGCGCCGACCTGGTTTTATTTTTGTTAGGAAAGCTAGCAAACTGACACTGGTTTTTGTTACTGGGTCGGTTTGTTAGCGCTCCCCCTTGCCCCCCACCTCTTAATTTCCCTCCTTCCTCCAGTTCCTCTGTATCTGTGAATTTCTCAAATCCTGCTGGTACTTTCATATGAATAAATGTGTTTTTTCAGGTTGCTCAAATGATTATTTAGGAGCAAATGTTGAGCAAACTATGGTCCTGATAGAATATTTCTTGACCCTTGAATATAATTAACAGCAGATCTTCACCATCACTAATTACCCATTTTCACTTGAGTGAAGTGTAGGTGATGTGTTTGGTTTGGGTGTCTCTATTACAGACCACAGGCTCTTTGGCTTCCCATGTAATGGAAATTAACATGGAGCCAAGCCGATTTCCCAGACAAGCCTTTTAAATCAGGGCTTGTGCTCAAGCACAAGGGAGACAGCGGAGGTGAGGCACAGGGTTCTCTGACTGGCTCTGCAGGGAGTGGCGGGGGGAAGCTGGTAGAGAATTTTTCATTAGGCAGAGCACAGATACTGTTATCAGGGCTACAGTATACAGGCTGGGCTGGGCAAAGCACAAAGAAGGGTAGGGTGTGCAGGTCAGCATATCTGGTTGTAATAGTTATCTCGAGTGATGGGTTTCTTGGTGCTCTGGCCAGCAGCAATAAGGCTATAAATCAACTGTTCGGCGTTTCCTACTCAGGGTGGGATACTCCACAATCTTGGTTTCGCGTTAAATCTCCTAAGACCAGTTTCTGGAATTCTCTAAGTGAAAGACATATTTAAACATGAGAGCAGAGAAGAATGGCTATTTTCTTTGTGTGACGAAATTCCTCAAGGTTAGCGGGTATAGCATCAGTGAGGTAGAGGTGTGGGTTTTGTGAAGAGAAGACGAAAAAAATATATGAAGGAGAAGCCGCATCTCACTCCTGTTCTGTGTCATCTCTAACTCCCCATGCCGTACTGCATTCTTGCTCCCCTCCATTTATGAGTAGACTGTATTTGAACACATTCTTCTGGGGAAGGTGTACGAAAGCAGGTGTTTGAGAATTTCCATGCAGTATTTGAACATTGTAGATAAAATGCTTGTCCATGCTGTCATTCCTGGCAAGCTTAATGTAATATCATTTTCAGAATCCAGGGAAAGGAAAAAGAAAAATCTATGCAATAATGATAGGAGTTGAAAGAGAAAAAACACATATACTTGCATTTTAAATATAGTCACTGCCAAAGATCAGGGAGTTTCGTAGCGTCATGATAACCTGAAGTTAACCATAAGGAGCTTCTGTGTGGGAGTATGTATGGTGACAAGATATTCTGCAACCTGTTGTTAGATCATGCCTGGTTTAGAGCTTAGGGATTGTGTTGAGCTTAGAGTCTAATAGGAGTTTTTTGGAAAATATTTTTTATTTACTCATCCATAGTGATGCAGAGACCAGGAGTAGCTGAGCAAGATGGCTTCCTGCTTGTTAATTTATGATACTAATTTATGATGGAAGTTACTCTTCTAACATTAATTTTAATTCAGATTATTCTTAAGCTCTGCCTTAACTATCATTCAAGCAGATTTTATTTCATTTTTTAAATCCGCTGTACCGTGTTCTGATGGTACCTGTTTGGGCACGTAGATCACCACCTGATATCAGTGGAATTTGTTTTTCTAGGTAGATTCTTTGAAATGCTTCATGTCGCCATTTTTCCGAATGGGCTTGCTGAGGCTGTAGCTCTAGCCTGACTCCCCGTATGGCATGCCATTGTTTGTAGCCTGCAGTTAAGTTTAACAACATGAAATGCCACCCAAGACACTGGAAACATTAGTGTGTTCATTATTGCCACATTCAAATCGGGTGAGCCAAGTGTGTGTTTGATTACAGTAAATAAATAAGATTATGTAGCTATCTCAAACAGTCTAATCTCCTTCTTGCACTCAGCTACAGTTTAGTGGTGTCAGCGTCAGCTCTACTACTCAGAAATCCACTGGGGCAGGCCGAGGTGTTTACAGGAAGCAGTAAGACCTCTAGATCCTGGTACCTCAGTGACTCATGACAGGGGAATGAATCCCTGTTGAGTTTTTCATTATAGTTTTCTTCTAAGATCTCCCAGCATAAGTAAATCTAAAGGCTTGGGGTCCTACCTAACTAGACATACAGATACACGAAAGTACTTTGAGAGAAGCAGCTATTGACTGTCACTCAGAGGGACAGATAAAGTACCAGCAGATTTGTATAGATTTATGACACTTTTCTTTATCGTTTCTTTTTTTTAATTTTTTTTTTTTTTTTGAGACAGACTCGCTCTGTCTCCCAGGCTGGAGTGCAGCGGCGTGATCTTGGCTCACCGCAAGCTCTGCCTCCCGAGTTCATGCCATTCTCCTGCCTCAGCCTCCTGGTAGCTGGGACTACAGGCACCTGCCACCACACCCGGGTAGTTTTTTGTATTTTTAGTAGCGACGGGGTTTCACAGTGTTAGCCAGGATGGTCTCGATCTCCTGACCTCATGATCCTCCTGCCTTGGCCTCCCAAAGTGCTGGGATTACAGGCGTGAGCCACCACGCCTGGCCTATTGTTTCATTTTTTTTTTTTGAATTGGAGGCAGGGTCTAACTGTGTCACCCAAGATGGAGTGCAGTAGTGAGAACATAGCTCAATGTAACCCTGAAATCCTGGCCTCATATAATCCTCACGCCTCAGCTGCCTGAGTAACTAGCACTACAGGCAAATGTCACCACTCCTGGCTAATATTTTAATTTTTTGTAGAGACAGAGGACTTACAATGTTGCCCAGTCTGGTCTTGAACACCCGACCTCAGGTGCTTCTCCCACCTCGGCCCCCCAAAGCGCTGGGATCATAGACATGAGACACTACATCTGGCCACACTTCTCTTTCTTAATATACTCTCTTAAAAACAGGTAAAATAGAAAGGCCATTCACAGTCCTTTTACTAGGGTTGGGCAGTGTTTTGAGGAGATTTTCTGTGCCTCATCAACCCCCTGCTGTGATCTCTTAGACTGTGATTAAGTGGTATTTGGATACAGCAAAAAACTTAACTCTTAAGTTAGAGTTTAAGGAAACAATGTACTTTTATCTTTACACTCACCTAAACTCCACTAAAATGACAGTAGGACTCATAGACCTTCAAGGACGCAAAGAATGAGAGAGGATTTTCTCAAAACGTCAGCAAACTTTGAAAGATAGAAACCAGATAGACGTGTTGACTATTTTAGTTCCACAGAAAAAACTGGACCCCACATACCAAAGAAAGAAATAGACCAGTTTGTCCCTACAGAATGCAGGAAAGGCCCAGGAACTGGGGGCCACTGGCTACCTCTGAGGGCAGTGAGTTGAACGAGGACAGCCCTTTGAAGCCTCTAAAATTAGTAAATCGACCTTCTGAATGCCCTTCCCTGCTTTGATAGCCACATACCCTTCCTCCCACCATTTTCATTTCTTTTTTTAAGACAACTTTGACTCTTTCATCCAGTCTGGAGTGCAGTGGCATGATCACAGCTCACCGCACCCTCAACTTCCTGGGCTCAGGGGATCCTCCCGAGTACTCAGCTTCCAGAGTAGCGGGAGCTACGGGCACACACCACCATGCCTGGCTAACTTTTTAATTTTTTTGTAGAGATAGGGTCTTGCTTTGTTTCCCAGGTTGGTCTTGAACTTCTGGGCTCAAGCAATCCTCCAGCCTTGGCCTCCCGGATTGTTGGGATTACAGGTGTGAGCCAGCATGCCCCACTGCCTACCCTATCATTTGCTGTTCTTTCTGTCTGATGAGTTTAACCCAGAGGTTTTGAACTTAGGAAATTAGGTTCAATTGAGGCCCACAGGGAGATCCCCACATTGAAAAAAGCAGGATTCAGTGAAAGGTATAAACATTTCACAGCAGGGAGTCTCTTCCTTCTCTACTTTCTCATGTGCTTTTTCTCAGTGACTTGAAGAAGTGAAAGAGAAGACATGGTGTCCAGTGGACAGGAAATGTAAGAGCAGAGAGGGAGAGGAAATCCCCAGGACGATGGCGAAGGGAAACCCTGGGACAACAGCTGTGCCAGAGATAGAAACCAGCCGGGTTAGAGGAGTGGGGGCAGAGACATGCTTCCTCCCATGGCACTGACGGAATGCCTGCTGGAGGGTGTGAAGTTGACATAGAGATAGATTCGTAGAAAACCGAGTAAACAACAACAACATAAGATGATGATGAACTCTAGGGAAATAAAAAATCTTACAGAAAATGGAAACATAGCCTAGTGTTCTACCCTATCCATGAATAATGTCTATGTAGTCATAATAATATGAGGACTGAAAATTCATGGACCTCCAAATTGTGATTGTGGTATGATTTTAATATGGGAGTGGAAGGAAGAGAAGGGCAGGGTATGTGGGTGTGGGCGGGTGGGTTGGAGTGTGTGTGTGTTAAGAGAACTAAATAAATATTCTCGTTCCAGAGTTCAGCAATAGAAAGTCAGTAGTTCATATTGAAAATAAAAAACAAAAATAAAAATAAAAAAGAGATTGAAAGAGGTTACTTTTGAGCAGCAAGAATCAGAGGTTACGTTAAAAGATTATTTGTATTACATACCTTTTAGTAATTTTTGATTATATAAATGATATACATACATTGCCTTGAGAAAAATTTTTAAATGGATTAGAAGGAATATAGACAGCATATATAGGTACATAGGAGACTGGAATAATTTCCAGTGAGTAGAATGACTTTTGTTTATCTTAATTAACTTTGTGTTTAACAAATGCCAGGTAATAGAGACTACTTTTTAAGAAAAGCAAAAGGTTTCATCTCTTCCAAGACTTTATACTCTAGCAGTTATCAGACTAGACCATGTTCTGCTGCTAGTTGCTGTCAGAGTTTCGGTCTATAGCAAAATACCAATGAAAGACTGGTCCTTTCTTGAGAAACAGTTGTCCATGCAACTTATTTTTATACAGCAATACTGATAGTAGTTCGTGCTTTGTTTCTTTAAAAAAATTATTTTCTCACTAGCAAAATGAAAACTGGCAATTCTGTGTAGTTCCCTAAAATTTCTTTTGCAGATTTTCCTGTTTATGAAATTTGAAGCCTGCTATCCACTGGATGAGATTATTTAATTTGTTCGTATTGATCGTTTTGAATAAAACCTATTTCCATTTGATTTATCTTTGTTGCTTTGTCTAATGCATGGAAATGACAGGGAACAAATGCCAGGCCTGGCATTCTCTCTAAATGTCAAAGTCCCCCAGGGATTGTTTTTTTTTACAGGCCATTTATTTGAAAGGGCTCTGCTTGTTACCCAGCAAATTTTTTTTTAATAAACTGTGCACATTAAGTTCATCATGTCCATAGTCATTAAATATAATTGATCATTTTTCTTGGGTATTTAAAAAATACTGCATACATTTACAAGGTCACTTTAAATTTATGTTTTCCTTATGTTCTCATATTGCATTTTTTATTATGGTACATTCCTGCTACTTTCCAACAGTTAAGGCTTACCAGCAAGAGGGACATAACAGATTTCAGCAAGTACATTCCAGAATCTTCGTTGAAAATACTGGTAATGGTTATGTTTTTCTTTGGTGTGGCTTAGCTGTCTAAATTAGCCAAGTGTTTTTTATAAATTAATAAATTACAGTTTCAGAGGATCAGGGTATAAAAGTTAAAAACAAAATCAGGAGATGACTATGAACACAATGGCTTTTAGAATGATGGTGCTCCCACAGGAGAATAGTTACATCTGCTGAAGAATACTTTGGGCGTTAACCTTTAATTCGTTTTATAAGGAAGAAAGTGATTCACTCAGACCATAACTGCATAACCTCTTTCCAAGCTATTAGGCTCTTGGATTTCTGCATTAAAGCACATTCTTATAATGTTTTTTAGATGGTTGTATTTAATGTCTACATGGGATTAAAGAAAGATGAAGGTGCTTTGATAATGTATGTTGCTATCTTCCTATCTGTACGTCAGTGAGTTCAATGAGAATACCTTTTCTACGTGGAATACATAGTCTCTTCTGGAGAGGATTTTGACATAGTCATGGCAAGTCTATGTTGGGAAGGACATGAAAAGAGTGTAAAGTCGTGAATGAAAATATGGGCTCTAAAGTCAGTCATCTATTTGAGTTGTGGCTGGCGTAGGGTTGCCAGATTTCACAAATAAAAATACAGAACACCCAGGTAAATTTTAATTTTAGACAAAGTTTAGTGTGTCTCAGGTAAAATTGGAGGGCATGCTTATGCTCAAAGTGTTACTCTTTATCTGAAGTTCAAATTGAACTGAGCATCTTGCATTTGATCTGGTAACTTTCAGCCTACACCAAGCAACAATCTGTCTAACCTCCAATTCCTAAATCAGCGAAGTGGAGTCATCCTAGTTACTTCCTAGGATGTAGAAGGAGGCATGAATCCAGGTCTGCTGCTTTCTAGCTCATTATTCTTTTTTTCCTGCCTTTGCTGCAGCCCATCATAATTGTGTTACACAGCATCATCCTCACTGAAACCCTTGCCTTCTTAGCACATGAAACACTTGCTGTGATCAAGACAACTTATGAAGCATTATGGAGACTGAAGGGAGATGGAAGACTTGATCTCATCTGCAAGGAGCATAAAATCTAGTGTCATCTCTATTTTTCATTGAAGAAGCAATGTGTACACTGTGTGGTCAACATTCAAATTGTCCAGATTATACATTGAAAATTCCCCCCACCCTGCCACTGAGTTGCTGTGTCAGAGTCAGTCATTGTCAGTGGGTGTGTGTGTCCCCTCAGAAATGTTCTATTTGTGCCCAGATACTCACATTTTCCCCCCACAGAATGGAAACATACCATAACAGTGTTTCGCGCCTTACTTTTTTCCTTTATCTCTTAATGTATTTACCTCCTTCTTAGCTTAAATAACTTTAAATATTCATGGCTAACAGTATTATTTCTGGTGCCACTGTTGAAACTGTTCGTCATACCCAATTTTTTATTTGTGCTTGAGGTATTTGAAAATGGTACAGCCTTCTCCTGTAATTTAGAAAAACAGCCTGATCCGTCCCAAATCCACCACTGCCTGCCATCACCCCAGTCAAGTCACCTCACCTCTCACCCAGATTCCACCTGTCTCACTGCTATTTCCCTTTCTCTCTTGTAATCCTTTGTCCACACAGAAGCGGGGTCACCCTTTAAAAACATGAATTACAGCAGGTTACCCTCCTGTTAAAATCCTCTAGTGGTCACCTGGCCAGCACAGAATAAATCCCTAACTTTTCTGGCTTAAAAGCCCTTCAGGACCTGCTTCCCCATTTGCCCTTGTCTCACACCACACCTGGGCCCACGTGCTCCAGCCGCACCAGCCTCGCTGGGTTTCTCAGACCTGCCCGGCTCAGTGGTGGTCAGGAGCTGCTTACCTCGCTCCCCACACCTTTGTGTGGCTGCTTCTGGTCACTCATGTCTTACGTTTCCTTGCCAAGAGGCCTTCTGTGACCATCCAGGCTACGGCTACTCTTTCCAGTGACTTTATTTTACTCACCTTATAATAATTATCTGGTAGCCTACCAGAAAGTGACAGAATTATCATCATCTGTTATTTTTCTTACTTATTATCTGCTTCCACCCCACTCAAGTCTAAGTTCCGTGTCTGTTGTTCACCACTGGATTCACGATGCCTAAATAACTGTTCAACTGAATATATGAATAAAGAAATGAATGGTTTTAAGAGATTTATTTATACTATTGTAAGTGTTACAAACATGAATTAGTCTTCTAGTTGTTATAAAATCCTTTACTGTATTAATACTTATACCATATGCTATACTATTACAGTGTTCAAAATAAAATTTGCTGTGAGAGTTCAGTGAGATCAAGTGAAAGTCAGGCTTTTAGCAGTGTCACTTAGTGGGGCCTCACTGATAGTTTTATTATTATCAGAGGAAGATCAGTTATTTGAAAAGGCTAGAACATCATCACAGCTTCAGAAATACCAGGCGAAACATCAAATATTCAGAAGTTTGTAAATCAAAAATTGGAAATTTTGCCATGTTTGTTCAGCGATTCTTACTGTTTCCTCCCTACAATTTCTAATCGTATCATTCCAATCTGTTTCAAAATTGGTGTCCTCTTCGACAATGGATGTGCTTGTCTGACCCACGGTAGCTTACCTTGTTCTCTCTGTTGCCACACTTGAAAATTTGCCAGCCTTGAATAATGGGTGCTTCTAGCTACTTCTCAAAACAAAAAAAAAAAAAGCAATAGTCTGCATTCCCAGTTGGTTGAAATCAGGCTACAGCTGAGTACTAGCTTTCCTTGTACATGGAGCTTTCTCTAAATCCCCGGAGTCTCTCCCTGGCCTTCCTGACTTATCTGTTAGCTGCTTATTTCTATAGGTATTTGGGTTGTAACGCTTAGTTTGTTTTTTGATGATGAACCAGCATTTGGACTTAATGTTCTAACCAGTTCATTAGATGTTTACGGTTGTAACTGGGGAAAAAATCTTTAAACAGGCAGACCTTGGAGATATTACAGGTTCAGTTCTAGACCACAGCAATAAAACAAGTATCGCAATAAAGCAAGCCACAGGAATTTTTTGGTGTCCCTGTGCATATAAAAGTTATGTTTACATGGCTGGGTGCGGTAGCTCACGCCTTTAATCCCAGCACTTTGGGAGGCCAAGGCCGGCGGATCACCTGAGGTCAGGAGTTCAAGACCACTTGGCCAACATGGCGAAACCCTGTCTCTACTAAAAATACAAAAATAAACAGGACTCAGTGGCATGTACCTATAATCCCACTTACTCAGGAGGCTAAGGCAGGAGAATCACTTGAACCCGGGAGGCGGAGGTTGCAGTAAGTGGAGATCGTGCTACTGCTCTCCAACCTGGGTGACAAAGACTGTCTCAAAAAAAAAGTTCTGTTTACACTATACTGTAGTTTATTATGTGTGTCATTGGAGCCTTCAGCAAGTTGTCATCATTTTGCTTATGGATGGTGTCACCTTGATGTTGATGGCTGCTGACTGATCAGGGTAGTGGCTGCTGAAGGTTGATGTGACTGTGGCAATTTCTGAAAATAAGACAATAATTAAGCTTGCTGCATCATTTGTTTGTTTGTTTGTTTGTTTGTTTTTTAAGACTGGGTCTTGCTGTGTCACCCAGGCTGAAGTGCAGTGGCACGATCACAGCTCACTGCAGCCTTGATCTCTCAGGCTCAAACAATCTTCTCACCTTAGCCTCTCAAATAGCTGGGACCATTGGCATGCACACCACACACGCCCAGCTGTAGACTCTTTCATGAAAGATTTCCGTGTAGCATTTGATGCTGTTTGTTAGCATTTTACCCACAGTAGAACTTCATTCAAAAATACAGTCAGTCCTCTCAAACCCTGCTCCTGCTTTATGAACTATATTTATTTAATATTCTAAATCCTTTTTTGTCATTTTAACAGTGTTCATAGCATCTTCCCCAGCGGTAGTTTCCGTCTCAAGAAACGACTTTCTTTGCTCATCCATACAAGTCCTCCACTGTTCAAGTTTTACGCTGAGATTGCAGCAATGCAGTTATATCTGTAGGCTCCACTTCTAACTCTAGCTGTCTTACTGTTTGCACCACATCTGCAGTGACGTCCTCTGCTGAAGTCTCAAACCCCGCAAAGTCATTCCATGAGGGTTGGAATCGACTTCTTCCAAACTCCTGTTGATGTTGATATTTTGACCTCCTAGGAATCACAGATGTTCTTGAAGACATCCAGAATGATGAATGCTTTCGAGAAGGTTTTCAGTTCACTTTGCCCGTATCCATCAGAGGAATCACTATGTATGGCAGTTACAGCCTTGTGAAATGTATTTAAATAATAAGACTTGGAAGTAGAAATTACATCTTGATCCTTGGTATGCAGCATGGATGTTGTGTTAACAGGCATGAAAACAACAGTCATCTCCTTATACATCTCTGTCAGAGTTCTTGGGTGATGAGGCGCTCTCTTGATGAGCAGTAACATTTTTAAAGGAATCCTTTTTTCTGAACAATGTGTCTCGACAGTGGACTTAAAATATTTAGCAACCCATCCTGTCAACAGATATGCTGCCATCCTGGCTTTATTAAAGAGCAAAGGCAGAGTGAGGGCCTCAGGATGTTCAGAATGATACATGAGCACTGACTTCAGCTTAAAGTCACCAGCTGCATTGCCCTTAACAGAGAGTCAGCCTGACTTTTCAAGCTTTGAAGCCAGGCATTGACTTCTCCTCTCTAGCTATCAAAGTCCTAGATAGCATTGTCTTCCAATAAAAGGCTGTTTTGTATATATTGAAAATCTATTGTTTAGTATAACCACCTTCATTGGTGATCTTAGCTGGATCTTCTGGATAACTTGCTGCAGCTTCTCCATCACCAGTTGCAGCTTTACCGTGTGCTTTTATATTACGGGGTCTGCATCTTTCCTTAAACCTCATGAACCAACCTCTGTTACCTTCAAACTTTTCTTCTGCAGCTTTCTCACTTGTCTCAGCTTTTGAAGAATGAAAGAGAGTTAGGGCCTTGCTCTGAATTAGGCTTTGGCCTTAAGGGAATGTTGTGGCTGGTTTGATCTTCTATCCAGACCATTTAAACTTTCTCCATATCAGCAATAAAGCTGTTTTGCTTTCTTGTATTTTGTGTGTTCACTGGAGTAACAGTTTTAATTTTCTTGAAGAACTTTTTCTTTTTATTTACAACTTAGTTAATGGGTACAAGAAACCTCACCTACAGCCTAGCCTTAGCCTCACTAAGCTTAATCATTTCTAGCTTTTGATTTCAAGTGAGAGAGATGCAACTCTTCCTTTTACTTGAACAGTTAGAGGCCATGGCAGGATTACTAATTGGCCTAACTTCAATATTGTTGTGTCTCAGGGAACAACTGGTCAGTGCAGTGCTCAGAACACATGACATTTATTAAGTTTACCATCTTATATGGACATGATTCGTGACTCCCCAAAACAACTACAGGAGTAACATCAAAGGTCACTGATCACCATAGCAAATATAATAATAATGCAAATGTTTGAATTGTGAGAATTGTCAAAATGTGACAGAGATACGAAGTGAAACCATGCTGCTAGAAAAAAAATGGCACTGACAGACTTGCTCAAAACAGGGTAGCAACAAACCTTCAAGTTGTAAAGCAATATAGTATACGTGAAGCTCAGTGAAGCAAAGCACGATACAGTGAGGTATCCCTGTGCTTAAAACCTTTACTCTACAAAGAACTTAGCAGCCATCTTAATGTTTTGTTTACATTTGGAATAGTGTTATTCATACTAACGTATTTAAGACCCTTTCTCTAAGACACAACAGCCAGTTCAATAGAAGGTAATCTCAAGGTGAAGCAAAAGTAGTTTAGGAGGAATGTGCTGTGCTTGAATACATCTTATTGATCAAGTCCACCCCAAAAATAAATGAGTGAATACGTACACACATTAGTAAAAGTTTGAAGTATTCTGTTAGTACAAAAGATAATTAGCAGTTACATTTTTATTCCGTTTCTTTTTTCGCTTTTTGTTTTTTTGAGACAAAAGTCTCATTCTCTCGCCCAGGCTGGTGTGCAGTGGCATGATCTTGGCTCACTGCAACCTCCACCTGCCCAGTTCAAGCGATCCTCCTTCTTCAGCCTCCAAGTAGCTGGGACTATAGACGCGTGTCACCACACCTGGCAAATTTTTGTGTTTTTAGTAAAGGCTGGGTTTCCCCATGTTGGCTAGGCTGGTTTTGAACTCCTGGGCTCAAGAGATCCGCCCTTCTCGGCTCCCAAAGTGCTGGGATTACATTTGTGAGCCACTGCAGCCAGCCTTCACTTTCAGGTTTGATGTCGTGCATCTCCAGAGATGCTGGCCATATTCTTTGGCAGGAGTGTTTAGTTAGTATTGTCTTTGGCTACCTTATTTTTCTTCAGTAATAATGAAGGAATGGAGGTTCAGACTGTTGTAGCTCAGAAAGGTGCATTTGACAAGAAGTAGTTGGAGTCCCACTGCTCCCCTCCCCCACCTCTTAACATTTCTCTGGCTTTCTTACTATAGCTCCCACTCCCTCTCCTATTCTTGTTCGTTCTTGCAATTTTAAGATATGCATTTATTAATCTATAAAAGCTGTGTTTGGGATTTGAGAGCAGGTAGTGATGTTATGGATCAAAAACCAATGGCAAAAAAAAAAAAATATTTAGTGAGGAACACAGGAAAAGGGAGCAGAGACTAAAGAAAGGACTAGTTTGGGAGTTTAGCTGAGTGATAGCTGAGGTCTTTCTCAAGTAGAATTGTAAAATAGTAGATCTGGAAGTGGGCAAAGAACGCTAACTTTATGCAGCCCTCTCCTATTGCATATAAAGAAAATGAGGGCCAGATCAATTGATTTGTCTTAAATGTGCAAGTCCATGACAGGTGCTCTACCCACCCGTTTCAAATTCTTTGCTCATGAGGTTGGATCTGTTCTCTTTTATTAAATTTTTCTCTCAAGAAAATATGTATAACATAATATCGCATATTAGATACTGTGTGTGAAAGTGTCTCGCACATTGTAAGTAGGAAAAAAATTAGTTGACTCCATTAGCTGACTAATTCTTCACTAGGTGAAGTTCAGTCAGGGTTAGCAGCACATTTTGTATTCCTTATGTAAGAGGCCTCTGAAGGCAGAACAGATTAATCCGTACCTAGAATAATGCCTCCCTAGCCTCTAGGATGTACTTAAAAATGATTACATGATGAATTATATACGTTAATTATACTTCAGATTCTCTTTCAATAAGATAAGGGCTTTGAAATTAATTTTCTAGTGTTCATTAATATGAATTTGTGCTGGGACATGTATTCACAGTGAGGTGGTTTTGCGACTGTGACTGGGTTTGGAAGTGTATCACAACACAAGATTGTCCAAGACACAGATTTCAGCTCTGTTTACATGTTAACTTGATTCCAAAACTATGTCTGACCATAGAAGTAAAAAAAAAAAAAAAAAAAAAAAAAAAAAAAAAAACAGAAAAGCAAATTCAAGCATGTTCTGTCACCCTAAATAGGAGCTGAAAATATGAATGTTAACCAGGTTGCTTATGAATATACATTCTCTAATGTGGTGCTCTTTACAGTTGGGTATATGAAAATTGTCCAGTGGGTATGGGAGAACACAGATAGCTTAAAGGGAATCAATTTCCAGAAACTCATCTTCTGTATGTACTTCTCCCTAAAATGGATCTACCTGTGAATTCTCTTGTGGTCAAGCCTTCAGGCTATTTCTCCTTTTGCACCTCTGCTTAACAATTGCCCTTTGCCACTTAAGAAAAAAAAAAAAAAAAAAACCTCACCTATAACCTTATTTGGTACATCGCAAGGTGTAAGACCCCACTGGTCGGAAGGGGCAAAACAGAGTCAATTCCAAATACTAGTTTTGGAGAAGCCTCCTATAGTGAGAAATAGTGCGGTTTTTCAATATTATTTTAAGGCATAGAGAAGACAATAAAAGTTGAAGACCGCTGCAAAGTATTTTGAGCTTTTCTAACCATTTTGATATTCATCTATTAACTGGTTTTATCATTAATTTTTGACCAGTGTCTTTTTTAAACATGCTCTTTCTCTGATAACACTGCCAGAGTGGTACATATTTAATTCTATGCTTAACAGTCTGCTTGATCTGAGTATCTGCATGAGAGCCAGCATAGCATTTGAAAGAGGGAATTGTGGTATGGATGGTGTCATAATTCTTTCTGAGTACAAATTCCACTGCGGTCACTGTCAGTTTCACTGAAAGTGGAAGCTGTGATATCCTCCATACTTTTCATAATGATTCAGGGACCACAGAGAAAAAAATTAATTGGAGTTTAGAGATTATTGAACTAAAATACACGGATTCCATCAACTGTGCAAAATATGTTGGAGAGAGAAAGAGAGAGACTCACGGTTACACAATGCATGGTAATGCAGAAAAGCTTCAGAGAACCCTGTGTGGGCTGGCGATGACGGTGCTAAAGCCTTGAATAAAATTGCATTTTCTCTTCTCTGAGAAGCAACCAAAAGTAAGGAACAAAGACTTAAAAGTAAATTTAGACCAGAATACGTTTACCTCTGTAATTTAAGCAATTTCCTTTGCTTCTTCATTCTTAAAAATGATGATCTTCAAATTCAAAGAGTCGTTCTATCCTGGTTAGTGTCAAGAGAGGTGTGTGATTGTTATCTGGCTCCGGGGTTAAGTTACAGAAATTGCAGTTAGAGAAAAGATTGGTAAGCTTGCAAAGCAGTGATTTTTAAACCAAGGCTTCCAATCAGAGTTATATGTGGAGCATTTAGAAATATTCATGCAGTTTCCTCATCCAAGTTGCTGATTTTGTAGATCTAGGACAGGGCACAGTAATCAGTGTTTTAAAAAATGCCTCAGTCGATTCTCGTGTGCACTGTCACATCTTTAGATAAGACCACTGTGATGAAAGACTATTTGACCTAGGAACTGACCCTGGAACTATTTCTTAAAATCCATCTGTGGGTATATCATCATTCTTTGCTAGGTATCTGCTTTTCTCTTGCACCCTGGAGTATTGGTTTCCTTGGGCTGCTGTAACAAATTACCACAAACTTGGTGTCTTAAAAAACAGAAATGCATTCTCACAATTGCAGAGGCCAGAAGTCTGAAATCAAGAGGTCGACAGGCTTTTCACCCTCTGGAGGGTCCAGGAGAAAAATCTCTTCCTCGCCTCTTCTAACCTCTGGTGGTCGCCAGCATTCTTTGAGTTATGTGTATATTACTCTAATTTCCATATTCCTCTTCATGTCGCCTTCTTTTCTGTCTTTCTTAAATCTCCGTCTGCCTTCTTCTATAAAGACACTTGTGATTGCATTTAGAGCCCACCCACATACGTTCCCCATCTCAAGTTCTTTAACTTAATCACATCTTTAAAGTTTTTGCCATATAAGGTAACATTCACAAGTTCTAGAGAATGGGACCTGGACATCTTTGTGGGGGGCATTCTTCAGCCTTCCACAGTGAGTTATCGCTTCACTGTATGTATTGATGTGGGCTGTCCTGTCCCATTAAGGTCCATGTGGTAACTTGCTCCCCTTATCTCTGACTACCAGTCCATAGTAGTGTTTCCTCACAAACCCTGCCCTCTTGGGGCTAGGCCAGATAACCCCTGGCAGAGCTGCAGATAAATTGTTTTTCTGAGCCGTAGACTACGCCTCCAGTTTTAACCATTCTCATGACAAATGCCTTTGGTCCTAAATGGACTGAGAGTATAGGATCAGTGCAGCCAGCCCATCATCCTCTCTGACAAAGGCACTTCAAGCGTGTGTCCTAGCAACGGTGGCTCTTTAAAGCTCATCTTTTAAGAATAGAACATTACCAGATTATTTGAATATATTCTAAGAGAGGCACAAGTCTTATTATCTTTTCAAACGGGCTCTGACTTTGGCCAGGCATATCTGATGCCATAAGGTTTGGTCTTAGGAGGAGAGAATGTAGTTAGTTGATGTAAACATGAAGTGTTATTTACTTGAGTCAGTGTTTGTGACAACCAGCTATGGGACGTGGAGAGAAGTTAATTAACTTGGGATTTCATTTCCTCATCCTTGTAAGGAAACCTCTGTTTCGTGATCTCCGAGTTCAGTTCTGAAATCCCATTTCGTTGGTTCTTCCCCTACCATCAGAAAGGAGAAACAGGTGCTAGTACAGATGCATTTTAGAGAAGATGGCAAGAAGCTCATGAATGAAGACCCTGCTGAAGCTTGAGTTGATGAATATTCAATGGCATTAATTTGTTCTATTGTTGAATTTTCTCTAGTAGTCCTGAATTAGTCACATACAAATTGGGGAGACTGCGAAGTTCAGTGCTACCCCTCATTAATACCCACCTCCCTGCAATCCCCCAGTCCACTGGGCTTCAGAGATGGGCCAAGTCATAGAACTTTATCTCCTAGCCGCACAGATCCGTCCATGGGAAGGATGAGTGAACTAAACCTCTCCTGGGGCCTTTCATACTGGAGCTGGGAGAAATAACTAGTTTGTTGTTGGTACTATTGAGAAAGCCAAGCTGTGAAAAGGTGTTACTTGTTTTGGATGCGTTTCTTGTGTAGTGGAGAAACAAGGACTGGAGTTGGTTGGAGTAGAAAGAGGAGAATTGAGATGAGAGAGAAATTCCTGGACCCCTGAGGCTACTACGTGCATACTTTTTTGTGATCTGACTACTTTAATTATTCGACCTCCTGACCCTTAAGGCAGTGTTTAGGTATTTGACATTTGAAAGTAAAAGAAATCTTAACTAATCTGTAGGATTTTCCTATGGAGAAATCAGAGCAGGATTAACCAAGAGTTATATAGGTGTAACCACAGCTACTCAGAAGGCTAAGGCAGGAGGATCCCTTGAGCCCAGGATTTTGAGGCTGTAGTGAGCTATGACTGCACCACTGTACTCCAACCTGGGCAACTAAGCAAGAACCTGTCTCAAAAAAAAATTATATAGTATCTATTAATATTTTCATGTACAGCAGCAGAACAAAGAAGTTGAAGATATTAACTAGACTGGTGGAAGTGAGAGACCATGACGTCTAGGCTACACGGGAAAGGAAGTAATGACTGTTAGGCTAGAGGTAAAGAAGAATCAGGGGAATTCATTTCTTAACTAGGCTGAGTAGATAAAAAGATGGGAAGTTGTGTAGAGAATGTATTTAAGTTTTGAATGCATTTGTAAAGTGTCTTCCTTTTATTAAGAAAAATAGTGAGTCGTGATAAAGCACTACAAAGAACGAGGAAAATTCCTTTGCAATTTTGCAATTGAAAAGAATAGGGATGACATCCACTGTTTGGATTCGGTATGCTACAGTAAAAAAAAAATCTATTCTGTGTTATTTACACAATGAGAGGACTTGATCTACAGTACTGCAAGTCTGTGGAATTCGTCAAGGTGCTTTGTAATAGATTATCTTCATGAGATATCTGGCTGATTGAATAGCAAGAATTTTTAAATTTAGAATTCTACTTCTCTTTAAGCAAAATATTCTTGAGGGCAAAAGTATTGGAAAAAATTTGTGCTAGAACAGAAATGAATGTATTAGAAAAATTTTAGATGTTTAGCTGTCATTTAAACCATCTACTTTTATGAACAGATTTTTTAAAAATCTTTGCCACATTGTGAATTACTCTGGATAATATTGAGTATGATAGTAGTATCTAAAGAAACGTTAATGATCTGTCTCTTTTCATTTGTAGTTTCTCAGCCCACTGTTACTTGTGGGTTCAAAATGGCTCATGCAAGTAATATAATTCATTTAAAAGGCATTTGTCCAACAAAAGCCCTACTGAGACTTGAGCTAGATTTCAACTCTCTGCATTTCCATAGTTGTTCAGCCTCCTGAGACATTAACTGTATCATAGATTGGAGCTCTTCAGTAAACCTGAGTTCTTCAAAATGAATATCCAATTTATAGCATGGTCTTTGTGCCTCAGTATACGCCATATTTTAATTGTATGTTCTATCCCTTTTGTGTTTGAGAATATACACCATGTCCTGAAAATAAAAAATGTGACCTGGTTTTATTAGCTACTGTAATTTTCAGTAGTTGAATTGACCATTGCAGCCACAATGGAGAATTTTTATGAAGTTTGTCAAGATACTGGCTAAGAATACATGTATTGAGTCATAAATAATATAAAATCTGCAACTTAAATAAATTTGTACTGAATTTGGAAGTATTTTGCTGAAAAGTGAATTCACTATTGGTGTGCGGGGTTTGCTTACACACATGTAAACGCTTGAGTGAGACAATGTTAAGAGCCAAAGGATAGAAATACAAGGCAGTTCTGCTCTGCTGTGCTGCTTGGACAACTTTCTGAACCTGCCTTTTCTTGTTTGAAAGATAAGAGGTTAGATGACATATGATCCTCCTTTTTTCTGTCTCAGAGTAAATGAAGTCTTGGCTAAGCCTTCAAGTTCTAATTGATCCAAGTTATTCTTTGAGGAAAAATGTTCCAACATCATCATAATATTGTTATGCATACAGTTATTTTGTTGAATATAATTTGCTCTTGTGGTTTTGTATCTTAGAAATGCATTTGTGTGTTCCTTATAACATCTGACTTAAAATTTAAAAGTAAAGCCAGACACTGTGATATGTGCCTGTAGTCCCAGCTGTTCAGGAAGCTGAGGCAGGAGGATCACTTGAGCCCTGGAGTTTGAAGCTGTTGTGCACTATCATCATGATTGTGAATAGCCACTCCACTGCAGCCTGGGCAACATAGCAAGACCCTGTCTCTTAAAAAAATGTTTGTTGGTAGTTGGTATAGTGGAACAAGCTGACTACCAGGACCTTTGTAATGCTAGAGCTGGGAGAATCAGGGTGGCAGTCTTGTGCTGACTTAACTATACTATTATTGTTACGAAGGGTCTAAAGAAGCTTTCTGTCTAATCTGCCACAACTGCACACACACCACAATGTAATACTTAATAACTATAAGGCAGAATTGGGATGTTTCACTGATAATAAAAACCGCTTACGTCAGTGGTATGGAAACTCTAAAACAGTTCTAAGATGCTTTTCCATGTCTGGCTTCAGTCCCCCTGCCATGTATCTTACTCTTTAATTTGCCATGAAAACAGTTCTATTTCTTTCAGTAATGAAAAGGAAAAAAAAAAAAAAAAAAAAAAAAAAGGCGGCCAGGCATCATGGCTCACACCTGTAATCCCAGCACTTCGGGAGGCTGAGGTGGGCGGATCACCTGAGAACAGGAGTTCAAGACCAGTCTGGCGAACATGGTGAAACTCCGTCTCTACTAAAAATACAAAAATTAGCCAGGTGTGATGGCAGTGCACACCTGTAATCCCAGCTACTTGGGAGACTGAGGCAAGAGAATCACTTGAACCCAGGAGGCAGAGGTTGCAGTGAGCCAAGATTGTGCCATGCACTCCAGCCTGGGCAACAGAGTGAGACTCAGACTGACAAAAAGAAGAAAAGAAAAAAGTATGAGTACTCCACTGGCCAACTGAGTGAAACTACAAGACCATATTTTCAATATGAGAAATAGCATACACAGTGTAATTTTAATCACATCCTAATATGTTACGATAGCGACATGTAGTACAGTACTGTGCCTTACTGATAAAAGACAGTTTTAACTTTGTGAAAGTCTTTTTGTTTCACGAAACGTTCACCCAATGCTCATTTGCCTCCCCATGTATTCTTCACCTTTCTAAACCCAAGATGACTGACAAGGGGGGCTTCGTGCCTATCCTGTTATGAAGGAATTACTTGGTCATTTGCCGAATTCAAAATGTGGAACAGAATGGAAAGAATAATTTGATCTCATTTTCTCTCTTTACAGGCTCTGTACAACTCAATCAAGAATGAGAAGCTTGAATGGGCAGTGTAAGTGTGCTGGACTTCAGCCTTTTAATAATGAACTACTCACTTTTTTCCTACTGTCTTTATGCCTTGGAAGTGATCTTAAAGGAGGATTAAATATGCATTGCCAATTCTCATTTTACACCAAGTGTCTTACCTACTTTGGTTTTATACAAGTAAACCCAGATACAAGTAAAACCTACTTTAGTTTTACACAGTAAACCCAGAGTATACTGTGGTTTTTTTGGTACTCAGTGTGTTCCTATTCCGCTTTTAAAATGGTTACTGTACCTGTAGGTAATTAATTATCTTTTAAATTTATCTTTTAAAAAGTAACATTCTAAAAGAAAAATCTGCTGATGAATAGCATGTATTCCAAAATTTAATACAAATGGTTTTGGTATCATCCACTTATTTTAATTATCTCCTTCCTATCATCATAGATCATGGCTTTCCAGGTTTATTTCCTATGATACTAATCATACTGGGACATTGATAGATACTAAGCACAAAACAACAACAGCAACAACAAAAAAGGTTCTGTGAATAGAATAAGCTTGGGAGATGATGGATTGAATAAAGCTATTTTATTTAAACTGCAGAACTTCTAGGAGCTTATCCAGTGCCAACGTGTGTTATCAGTCCCCAAGAGAGGAATAGAACGTGTAATATTTCCTGACTCTCTTTGACAGTAAAATGTAGTGTTGCAGGGTACATACTTCGGGATATGCTATTAAAGATGAGCTACATCTAAGTCTAGGTAGAACACTACCACTCTTGTGAAAATTCCGCTAATCAGTATAGCAGTTCAAAGTTTTAATTTTTAAAAACATTATGGAAGAATATGAAATTTTTAATCACATTACCAGGAAATTAGGTCAAAATGTGTTTTTTGTAATTAGAACTTCATGGATTTTATTTTTTGTTTTTACTAAGTATTCATAAGTATTGTTTTACCACATGACCTAACACAGCATTCTACAATGAACTCAGGTTTACAGAATCATAACTTGGGAGATAAAACTTGTTCTATCATCTGCACATTGGAGGAACATGGGTTAGTAGTTGACTATGTATTACATACAGTGTGCGGGTATTAATTTTTAAAGTATCAGCACCAGTTGAATTGCTTCCACTCACTCTAGAGTCATATGGTACTATTGCAAGTTAGGGAGTCAAAAGTTAAGAATTTAATATTTGCATATATATAATATATATGATATATATATATATGACTTATGTGTCTGTATGTATATGCATGATGAGACTCATTTAAAGGCAGCGTTCCATTTCAGGGAAAACAGATTATTAAGAATTAATGGTCTCCTATCAAAGGTGATCATTCTTCTTTGGGCTTATTTCTCATGAACAAAAGTGGGTTTCATAGAAAAATTTTGTGAAGGATATAGTCAGAATCTTGCAGAAATGCAAAAAGGACATCCTGACATATGCAGAATATGCAGTCTAGAGAAAATAAATAAAAATGGCATCATTGTATTCACTCTGAGGAAGAGAATACATTGAAGATTCTTTTATGAAGTTATTTTAAAAAACAAATACATACACTCTTGAGGACCTCTTTTGTAAATCTAGCTTTTTTTTGAATTTGTTACAGCAGATTTTATTTATTCATTTATGGGTAGTCAGAGTTGGATGCAAGAAAGCTGTATCTTCCGTGTGATCCAAGGGTGGAGGGGCGGGAGTTTACCCAGTAACTGGCTTCTTCCATGGCCCTCTTGTGAAGTTAGCAGAGCATCTTGTTCAGAAGCCTGGATTTCAGAGTCGTAAATTCTGGCATGAATTACAACTTTTTCATGTAGTAGCTGGTTCACTGACCAAGTTAACCTGTAGCCCTCAGTTTCCTCTTTTGCGAGACTGAGCAATTATTGAGCCTTGTGTAACCTTCCGGATGACACTGTGAAATGTTCGAAAACACTGAACATAAAGCAAGTTGCTCTTCAGTTGATTCCTGATGCTGTACCTTTCAAAGCCTCAATTTCTTTTTTTTTCTCTTTTTTTGTTTGTCTCTCTTGTTCATATGCATATACGTATACTATATTTTTATACTTTATCAAGAATTAGAAGAAGACAGTATAGTGGTTATCATATAATTAACTTTCTGTCTTCACCTATAAAATGAAGGAATTGGATGAAATGATCATAAGTATTTTTTCTACTTCTAATACTCTGTAAATTTCTGAGTTTTATCATATATCAATGTTTCCTCCTGTGGAAAAAGTACTACTCTGTGAAGCAGATATAAAACAAAGGGATTATGGGACACCTAAGTCTTGGAATAAATGCTAGCTCAAACAAAATTAAACAGATCTGTAACCAGCCTGTTCAATCGGTGTCCATCTTGAATTCCTGCAGGAGAAATTTGCATTTAAAAATCTGACGTATATCTTGAATTTCTGTAGGAAATAAATGGCCAGTACCCCAATTTATTAAATCACTGAGTCTTATTTTTATCTTAAAGCACATTTTAACATCTAAAACTGGTGTTTTTTATTTAGAACACACTTCAGAGAACCCTGACATATAACAACGTATGTGATCCTTTAGAAAAGGAACTAAGCAGCCAAGCACGGTGGGTCACACCTGTAATCCCAACACTTTGGGAGGCTGAGGAGCACGGATCACCTGAGGTCAGGAGTTCGAGACCAGCCTGGCCAAAATGGTGAAACCTCATCTCTACCACAAATACAAAAATTAGCTGGGCGTGGTTTCGTGCGGTTGTAATCCCAACTACTCGGGAGGCTGAGGCAGGAGTATTGCTGGAACCCAAGAGGCAGAGGTTGCAGTGAGCCGAGGTCGTGCCACTACACTCCAGCCTGGGTGACAGAGCGAGACTTGGTCTCAAAAAAAA
>NW_016804209.1:3317008-3331962 GCF_001698545.2 Rhinopithecus bieti | reverse complement strand
AATACAAAAATTAGCTGGGCGTGGTTTCGTGCGGTTGTAATCCCAACTACTCGGGAGGCTGAGGCAGGAGTATTGCTGGAACCCAAGAGGCAGAGGTTGCAGTGAGCCGAGGTCGTGCCACTACACTCCAGCCTGGGTGACAGAGCGAGACTTGGTCTCAAAAAAAAAAAAAAAAAAAAAAAAAACCCACCAAGCTTTTTCCTTCATAAATGTGTGTGTACATGGATATAATTATTTATGACACTGTGCTCTCCCGGTTCTCCCATGCCTCTCTAACTACACTTTTTCTCTGACCCATTTTCCTCATATTATCCCTTAGTGTGAGATGGACACTTAGAATTGTCTTCTTCCAGTGTAGCCTCCTCCTCAGCAATTGCAATTCACTCTTAAAACTTCTTCTGCCATTCTCTAAAAAGTCTTCCTATATATATACAGCTCTGACCTCTTTCCCAAGTTTCGGTTCAGTGTTTGCATTTTCCTGCAGGATGTTTCTGCTGGCGCTTAGCATTCATCGTCTGTCTCCAAACTTTGTCATGTGTGCTCCATTTCTATTAATGACACCAGCATTTCCGGCTTACCTGGATTTTAGCCTTTACATCATGTTTGACACCCTCCCATGCCACCACTTCCAACCCCTGCAGAAATGGCTCCAAACAGCATCTTTCCTCTTCACTCCTGCCATTCTTTTGTTATTCAAGTATTTATACTGTTTGCCTCCTTAACAACGGCTTCCATCTCCAGTCTTTCCTGTACTTCAACCTCTGTGAAGTTCCCATGTGCTGTAAAACTTTAATTAGGCACTTCACATTCTGCCAGTTATTGATTTTGTTCTCCATTCTTGTCTTCACACAGCCCCCATTTCAACTAGGCTCCTAGTAGATATAGCTACCCTTGCTAGTCCCATCGCTGCCTGCCTTTTTGCCAGTGTTCGTGAAGTCACCTCTGATGGGAACCTGTGTCCCATAATCTTCTTATGTTCAAAGCCTGCCATCCTTCACAGTCCAGCTCCTATTCCATCTGTTTTCTGGAAGTTTTTTCTGATCTTGCTAACCAGAAGTATGATCTCAGCCTTAAGCTTCCATTTTACTTTATCCGATGACACCAGCAGTTTCTACACGCCATTATGGTTGTTTGTGGTAATGTGCCGTTAGATGGTAAGCTCTTTAAGGAAATGATACATGTCTGGATTTGTCCCTTCATCTCCTCTGTTGCTGATCATAGTGTTTTTATGTAATGAAGCCTCCGTAAAAGGCTATAGAAAGGATGTTAATGGTATTGAAGGAACCGCATTTCTTAAAAGGTAAGCCTACAAGTGTGTAGTTTAGAAAATAGTTACAGGAAAGGTAGTGATGCTGCAAAATCTATAGGATGATGCATAGGAGACTTGCACAGGAGGCATCTTGATGTGGCTGTTAGAACCTTAGAGGAAATCACGGTAGAATTGTTGAATGTTAGAACTGGAGAATGTTATAACTGTTATAAACTTTACAGGTTTTTATATCATTGGTTTTCTGACTGGGTTCAGTGTAACCTTGGGTTACAGGGAGATGTCTTGGGGCCTCGCCTGGCGGTGTGAGTGAGGGGAAGAGGAAAATTGATGGGGACCCAGTTCTGCTTCCCATAAGTATTATGCCTAGTTCAACTGATGAAAACAGCTCTGCTTTTATCTCTTTTGCATACATGTACAGGGTTCTGTTTAATATTTTTAAGGTATATGTTCTTTAAAAATTTTTTTGAGAAGTACTTATCTAGTCCAGTGTTCTTTATATATGAGGAAAATTAAGTCAAGAAGTGTTCATCAATAGGGTCCAAAGTCCAGTATAGTGGGAAAGCCAGGATTGTTCCTGCTGTTATGGCCTCCTATGGCACCACCATGCTGCCTGGTATCTCTGCAGCCACACAGTCTTATAAAGTCTTTGAAGAGCAGAGATTGAGTCTGAATGTTTCCATGCCAGCCTTTGATACAGTGCACATTAAGAGAATTTTATATCAATTTGCTAGTCTCATTAAATGCTCATAGAATTACTAGAGTTTTTCCCTTAAGCCAGTTAGTAGCAAGGATCATTTATTTATTCATCTATTCCACAGTCTCTACCCAGCTTCTCCCGTGCCTGGCCCAGTGCTGTGCCCTAGATACAAATATGAATGAAACACAGATCCTTGCCTAATGAGAACACAACATGAGGTTGAGGGGAGAGGGAGGACTGTACAAAGATGCAAATACAGAAATTGGAATGAAGAGAGCAATGAGTCAGATTGACTTGTGGAAGGTCTCAGCTGCCTCATACAGGACCATGACCATTTGTCTTTCCAAGTTCCTTTGCTCAATTGTTTATTATTAATGAAGCATGTATTTGTTGAACTATTTGCACCATGCAGCCTGCTGATAATTTGGGGAGAACAAAAGTATACAAGGCATTGAGGCATTTTCTATTTTTTGGCTTTAAGAAATTTCCAGTCTAAGTGATAAACAAAATAAGTAATTACTCTTTCTGAAGGTGGGAATGGTGTAGGATGAGGTGAATTGAGGTGGATATGGGAGTTTATATCTTATGTTGGAATTGTTTAAAATGTTTCTGCATGAAGATCTTCAGAAACTACAACAATTAACACAAATAGGAAAATAAAATAAGTTCAGTATTGTCTATTAGGAAAATTAATGTTCTTCTCTTCCATCCTTTGACTTTCATGTTTATTGCTGCTTTCTACAACAGTGTTTACAAATTGTGAGAAATCTCTCCTGTTTTAGTCTGTTCTTGCACTGCTATAAAGCAATACCTAAGACTGGGTAATTTATGAAGAAAAGAGGTTTAATTGGTACACAGTCTACAGGCTGTACAGGAAGTATGATGCTAGCATCTGCTCAGCTTCTGGGGAAGCTTCAGGAAACTTTCAATCATGACAGGAGGCGAAGGGGGAGTCGGCACTTCACATGTCCAGAGCAGGGTCGGTTGGGAGTGCCACACATTTTTAAACAACCATATCTCACAATAAATTACTCACTTTCATGAGAACATCACCAAAGAGGGAAATCTTCCCCCATGATCCAATCACCAACCGCCAGATCCCACCTGCAACCATGGGGATTACAATTCAACATTAGATTTGTAGGGGGCACACATCCAAACCATATCATTCCATCCCTGGCCCCTCCAAAATCTCATGTCCTTCTCACATTGCAAAATACAATCATGCCTTTCCAACACTCCCTCAAAATCTTAACTCATTCCAGCATTAACTCAAAGTCTTATCTGAGACAAGGCTAGTCGCTTGTGCCTATGAGCCTGTAAAATTGAAAACAAATTAGTTACTCCCAAGATACAATGGGGGTATGGGCATTGGCTAAACACTCCTGTTCCAAAAGGAAGAAAGCAGCCAAAAGAAAGGGGCTACAGGCCCTGTGCAAGTCCAAAACCCCAGCAGGGCGGTCATTAAATCTTAAAGCTCCATAATAACCTGCTTTGACTCCATTTCTTATATTCAGGGCACACTGTTGTGAGGAATAGGCTCCCAAGGCCTTGGGCAGCTCTGCTCCTTTGGCTGTTCCAGAGTTCAGCACCCACCGTTGCTCTCCTGGGCTGGCGTTGAGTGCCTATGGCTTTTCCAGGTGCAGGGTCCAAACTGCTGGGGGCTCTACCATTCTGGGGTTTGGAGGATGGTGGCCCTCTTCTCATAGCACCACTGAGTGACCCAGTGGGGACTCTTTGGGGGGGTACCAACCCCACATTTCCCTTCTGCACTCCCTTAGTAGAGGTTCTCCAAGAGAGTTCTACCCCTGCAGCAGATGTCTGCCTGGACATCCAGGTTTTTCCATACATTCTGATATCTAGGCAGAGGCTCCCAAGCCTTAACTGTTGTACTCTGCATACCCATAGGCTTAAGACCATGTGGAAGCCACTAAGGCTTATGGCTTGCACTCTCTGGAGTGGCAGCTTGAGCTGTACCTTGGCTCTTTTAGCCACAGCTGTTGCTAGAGTGGCTGGGGTGCAGGGAGAAGTGCAGGTCAGTGAAACTTTCTTGGGACTGGCCCATGAAACCATTCTTCTCTCCTAGGCCTCCAAGCCTGTGATAGGAGGGGCTGCTGCAAAGGTCTCTGAAATGCCTTTGAGGCATTTTCCCCATTTTCTTGCTGTGAGCACTTGCCTGCCTTTTAGTTATGCAAATGTCTTCAGCCTGCTGCAAATTTTCACATGGCCAGGCTGCATATTTTCCAAACTGGAAACTTTAGATATAAGTTCCAGTTTTATTTCATTTATTTGCTCACACATAGTAGCTCAGGTTGTTAGAAGCAGGCAGGTTACTTCTTTAATGCTTTGCTGCTTAGAAACTTCTTCTGCCAGATACCCTAAATCATCACTCTAAAGTTCAAAGTTCCACAGATCCCTGGGGCAGGGGCACAGTGTTTCCAGGTCCTTTGCTTACACATAACAAACATAAGCTTCGCTTTAGTTCCCAATAAGTTGCTCATATCCATCTGATACCTCCTCAGCCTGGCCTTTATTGTCCACATCACTATCAGCATTTTGGTCACAACAGTTTAACAAGCCTCTAGGAAGTTTCGAACTTTCCCTCATCTTCCTGTCATTTTCTGAGCCATCCATACTCTTCCAGCTTCTGCCCATTATCCAGTTCCCAAAGTTGCTTCCACATTTTCAGGTATTTTTATAACAGTGCCTCACTTCTCAGGACCAATTTTTCTGAATTTGTTTCTTCGGGCACTGCCATAAAGGATACCTGAGACTGGGTAGTTTATATAAAAAGAGGTTTAATTGGCTCATGGTTCTGCAAGCTATACAGGAAGCATCGTGCTGGCATCTGCTCAGCTTCTGGAGAGGCCTCAGGAAACTTTAAATCACAGTAGAAGGTGAAGGGAGAGCCAGCATTTCACATGGTCAGAGCAAGAGGAAGAGAGAGAGGGGGCAGGTGCCCCACACCTTTAAACAACCAGATCTCATGCTAACTCACTCACTCTATCATGAGAACAGCATCAAAGGGGGTAATGCCTTTATGATCCAGCCACCTCCCACCAGGCCCCACCTTCAGCATTGGGGATTACAATTCGGCATGAGATTTGAGCAGGGACACAGATCCAAACCATATCACTGTCTTATCCTGGTTTAAAAAAAAAAAAAAATTCATGTATTGCCCCATTTTAATAAAGTCAGCAAGAAAACCGTTATAAATAATGAACTTCTGGGTTCCCCCTACGCTGGTGCTCCCTCGGTGTTTTAGTTACAGCAGCATTGGCCTTGCTCGTCATTTAGCACATTTGTTCTTTTTAACTCTGGATAAGCATTTTACAACTTTGCATCATGGAATAACCTTTGCTGCCATATTGTATTGCCCTGCAACTCATTAACTTTGCATCGTGGAATAACCTTTGCTGCCATTTCGTATTGCCCTACAACTCATTTTATAACAAGAACAGTTTAAAACATTAGCTGTATTTGCTAATAAGTTAAACTATTTCCTGTCTGCCCTCACATATTAAATTGTCCTGGCTAATTAGGTGAGGTGGTAGCACGTTGGTATCTTTCTGTCCTTCCAGTCATGTGTTATGATAGCCATGAGCTTTAGAAAGTTTGATTTTAAATACCAACACTTTGTAGTCTGGCTTTTCTTTTCCTTGTTGCAAATTTAAATCATGACGGGTCTTTTCAGGAAATCAGTGCTGCCTGTTTGTTGGCTGATTTGCTGAAATTAGGAAGTAGAGAAAACTTTCCAAAGATGTCCTCCCACTTCTTTGCCGTTATGTTTAACACTGCCTATGACGGTGTGAGTGTGTGCATGTACGTCTCTGTGTATATTCTTGGGGGATAATAGAGGCAATGGGATTACTAGTACCTGTTTTTTTGTGTGGGCACCTTGATTCTTCATTCAACCCAAGGGCCTAAATATGAAATTGGTAACTACTTCCAAAGTCTCTTTGCTTTGTGAATTCTTCAGAAAACTCTTTTTCCAAGAAAAGAACCCTTCTAGGGCTCTTTTACTTTGATTATTTGATTCCCTTGTCGTATTTCACTTAACTCAGCATTGATTCTCATTTCATTTTAGGTAATAATACGTATTAATAAAAATGTAATCTCAGTTGTTTCTCTGTGGGAGATGGTAATCTCATAAGGACAAATAGTTTTATTTTCACCCAAGAGTTTTCTATTAGTTTAGACTGATTTAGTTGTACCACCTTATACTTTTAATATAATTTGTTGCCTTTCACTTAAGTTTTCATTTTTTTTGTTGTAATGCTTCATTTTGTTTAATTGCCAACATTAGAATCAGCCATGAAGAAAAGTAGAAATTCTTTGTGTGTACTTTTAGAATTGAACTTACATGCTAATGAAAAGAATATCTTCCTAATTTTAGTTAAAATGTTTTTTTTTATTTTTTTTTTTTTCTTTTACCTTGGGGGGGGGGGCATATAAAATTAATTTGATTTTCTTGAAAAAAAGATAACTCATGGTAATTTCTCTTTTTTCAATGGCTTACCATGTTAAATAACTATCCTTAATCCCTAGTGAATGTAGATATATAAAATTGTTAATCAGAGTAGTGTTTCTCAATAGTAGATGTAGATAAATGAAGGAAAACTTTCTTGCTTGAGTAAGTTATTTGGGATGAAGACATTTATGAAGGAACTTTAAAATGAAAGTAATTTTCATTTTAAACTTCAAAATAGCCATCTATAGGTTGACAATCATTACTAACAAGCAAACTAAGGCAAGAAGGAGTTGCTGCTGTGCCTCTTGAAATACTAGAATAACATTCCCAGTGTCATTGCTATCTGTGGGACTATACTCCTAGTCCTAATATGGCAGATACTACAGCATACTGGACTCTTGGTACACTAATAAGCTGGACAATGGTATAGATAAAACAGATATTTTAAATATATAACCAAAAATTTAATTTGAGTGTGTGCAGAGAGAGGTAGGGAGCTTGGCATTTAGGGTCATAAGTAAAGAGAACTCACCATGGAAAAATTTAAAAAATTATTTGCGTGAGATACTTGACTATAAAGAAGGAATAATGCATTCATTTATTGGGAGAAACAGAAGGAATAAAACTCAGTTCTGTGTTTGAGGTGCTCATACAATTAAATGTCTTTTCTAGATACTCATTACACCTCACTGAAATACTAGAATGAGATTTAATGTTCTTATTGTCATTGCTATCTGTTTCACTCTACTCAAATTCCTAACATGCCTGGTACTGCATCATGCTGGACTCTTGGTAAGGTAATAATGCTAATATTAATACTGGTATAACAAACTTACAAGACAATCTATATGAAGAATAACTAAGATTAAATCTATATATGTATAGTGATTATGTAAAGGATATTACTAGTTTGATTGTTCTATTTATATTCAGTGAAGACACCCTGACTGTAAGAAGATAAACAGAAATGCCATAGTTAAGAAAAATTGACCATTAACTTGAAATACTAAAGAATCGAGATCACTTAATTTTGTTAGCTATTGATTATTAGAGTTTTCTACAATAAAGTATTTTAATTAAAAAATTGTTAGCTAAAATGATATTGAACATGGATCAATCTTTTGGATTTTGGTATTTAAAGGAAAAAGGTTTTCAGTGGTTAGAATTAGGGAAGACTTGCAATGGTTTCAGCGTGTCTGCAGAGTTCGTGTGCTGGAAACTTAATCCCCAATGCAAAAGTGTTAGGAAGTAGCACCTAATTAGAGACTGGTAGGTCATAAGGGAAAAGGGCTCTGCAGTAATTAATGGATTAATGTTATCATGGGAGTGGGTTAGTTATCATGAGAGTAGTTCTGTTACAAAAGCAACTGTGATCCCCGACTTGCTCTTTTGCGCTTTCTTGACCTTCTGCCTTACTAGGAGAAGGGTAGCAAAGCACATGAGAGCAGGTGGGGGTCAGAGAAGACCCCAGCAAGAAGGCCCTCACCAGATGCAGGCCCCTTACTTGACTTTGAACTTCCAGCCTCCAATACTGTAAGAAATAAATCTCTGTTCATTTCAAAGTATGCAGTTCTTGGAATTCTGTTATAGCAACCCAAAACACACTACGACAGAAAATTGGTACTGAGAACTAGGGCTGTTGCTATAACAATAAGCTGAAAATGTGGAAGGAGCTTGGAAATGGGTAATGCATAGAAGCTGGAACAGTTGTGAACTGAATGCTAGAAAAAGCCTAGATTGCTGCAAATGGAGCACCCCTGGCAGTTCAGTGAGGGCTCAGGAGAAGACAAGAAATTTAAGGACCATCTGGAACTTCTTAAGTTACATTACTTAAGTGATCATGATTGGAATGTTAGTAGAACCGTGGACAGTAAAGTCCATTTTGATGAGGTCTCAAGTAGAAATGAAGAACAAGGTGTTTGAAACTGGAGTAAAGACAGTCCTTGTTATAATGTCACAGAGAACTTGGCTGAATTGAATTCTTGCCCAAGGGCTTTATGGAATGCAGAGCAAGGAGCTAAGATACCTGGTGCAATAGATTTCAAAGCAAAATATTGATGGAGTTAAGTAGCTACTTTTAACCACATAGAGTAAGATATGAGAGGAATGACTTAAAGATAGAATGATAATTAAAGGAGAAGCAGAACAAAGATTTTGAAAATGTTCAGCCTGGCCTTACAAAGAATGATAAAGCATGTTTGGGAAAGCAAACCACAGTTGTGACCAAGCAACCATTTGCAAAGGATATTGATGTGGATACAAGAGATCAAGACAATGGGAGAATAACCCCCAAATACATTTCAGAGATCTTTGAGGCTGCCCATTCTATCACAGTCCCAGAAGTCTAGGAGGGCAGAATGGTTTCAAGGGATGGGCCCAGGGTGCTCTCCACCAGAGCCCCCTCAGTGCTCTGTTCCCTACATTCTGGCACAGCATTCCTTGGCCACCCCAGCCATGGTGTATGCAGGTCTAGCTACAGCTCAGCCCACTGTTCTAGGAAATACAAGCCATAAACCTTAGCAGCATCCACGTGGTGCTAATTCTGCAGGCTCACAGAATGTGAAAGTTGTAGAGGCATGGCTTTCTTTACCTAGATTTCAAAAGATGTCATGGGGTATTGCATGAGAGCTGCTGGGTGGTCTGAGCCCAGCGAAGTCATAGGGTTGGGGCTACCTGAGGCCTTGGGGGCCCAGCACCAATTCCAGTATTCCCAGGATTTGGGACATCAAAGGAAACTATTCTCCAGCTTTAAGTCTTAATGTTGTTTTCCCTATTTGGTTTTAGAGTTGGGTTTTGTTAATTCTTTCTTCTTGCCTATATCTCCCTTTTGGAATGGGAGCATCTATATCTGTCTCACCATAGTATTTGAAGTAGATAACTTGTTTTGATTTCACAGGCCCGCAGCTGGTGGGGAATTTGCCTAAGGATGAATCATGCCTCAAATTGACCTGTATCTGATTTAGGTGAGAGTTTGGACTTCGGACTTCTGAGTTGGTGCTAGAAAGAGTTAAAACTAGGGTCATTGTGATGAAATGAATGTATTTCAGAGACCACAGGCAGAACACTATGGTTTGAATATGTCCCCCAACAGTTAGACAAGGCTTCATAAGAGGTGATTAGGTCATAAGGGCTTTGAATGGATTAATGTTGTTATTGCAGGAGTCGGTTTCTTATAAAAGCAAGTTCATAGCCCTCTTGCTGTCTCACACTTTCTTGTCCTTGCACCTTCCACAATGGGATGATGCAGCAAGAGAGTCCCTCATCAGATTCAGGACCCTCAACTTTGGACTTCCCAGTCTCCAAAACTGTAAGAAATAAGTCTCCGTTCATTATAAACTACTCAGCCAGTGGAATTCTGTTTTAGCAACACACAGTGGACTAGGACAGCTCTCTCATATAGCTCTGTGAAATGTAATTTGATCAAGAACCTGAATCATATCTCATACTTAACATTTAATCTGAGCTCACACTTAACATTTAAGTACGTGTTTTCTCAGCTGAACTCAGGTGTATAGGAAACTGGAAAGATTTGACACCCAGTTCTTAGCTTTAAAGGCCAAATTTTTTTAAAAATGACAATACATTGTTTGCTTCATGTCAAGTGGCATCTCTCTTGATGATGAGATTGAGATGGATACTTAGAAATTTTAAGGGTTTTATTGTGGAAAGTTTTAATACTTCTAAATATGATGAAAGTAATGTACTTTACAAATATTGTTATCTTCGTTTCACATTATCTTCAACTTCAGAATATTCAGAGCAGACAGGTTGGTGAGCAGATGGAATGTGATTATGTTAGTAGCCTACTTGTCCTAAAGCATTTTTAGAATCACTGAGGAGCAAAGAATTATGGAGGCTGAGATGTAAAGAAAGGATTTTTCTTAGTATGCGAAGGATAGAGAGTTTTATATCCTCTATATCAATTGCTAAGTGCTTGATGTTTGATGAGGAGTGACACAAGATGAAATATAATAAATATAGTTTCTGAATGATTTTTAGTATGTATATGAGGAACATTTTAGACAGTAGTTGTTTCATTGAACATTTACATACTCATACATTATAATATATACATATATGTATATTTTTTAAAGGTGAGAAAATTTAGCCAGATCAAGAATACTGACGGAAGCTATTTTTAGTTGCCCGTTAAAAATTTTCCAGTAGATCTTTTGGAAATACCTAACATCTGGCTTGACCCCAGTGTATTTTCAGAAACTTGTTAACCATTGGTTAAGTTTGTCTTGGTTTGGAAAGCATACTACAATCATTGTACATATGGTCAGATCCTTTATTTAGAAAGCCAAGTTACTAGCCTACATCTTTCTCATATCTGGCAGCATTTTTCTTAGTATTAAAAGGCTAGTGATGAAGCCTAACATCTTTAATAAAAGCATAGTCTCTTTTTTACTTTTAGGATTCCTGTGTCAAAATAAAGTATTTTTAGAGAATAGAATGTAATTCATATTTTCAGCAGAATTTTAAAGTTTAACTACATGCTTTCTTTTTTATTTTTGGTAAGTGACAGAGATCCATTTTAAACTCATCCTGCCTCGTGGTATAATGTGATGTGGTATGATAGAAACCCCATGATAACTCAGCACATTTTTTTATAAGTTCATTCTTCACTTTATTTTCCTACAATCATCTGATCACAGTATTGAGATGTGAGCCACCTTAGTGTTCTGCCCCTGCATTCAACCACCACCTTTATTTTTTAAACTGCATTATTGAGGTATAATTTTTATACCATAAAATTCACCCACTTAAGTGTACCGATTTTATGGTACACCAGTGTTTGTAACTTTGCACAGTTGTGTAACAACCACCATAGTTTATCACCCCATTGCCATCATCCAACAAGGATTTCTTGCATTTATAATTTAGCATATTTGATACAGACTCTTTCCTCCTCTCTGATCCTATATTGCTTTGTAAACAACTCTGTGGAAACGCAGAGTATTTTATAAAAAATGCGTTACCCAGTATTTTGTGTATCTCTTTCCCCTACTGGTTGGTGAACCCCTCAAGGGGTCTTAATCATCATGATATCGGCACTGCCTAGCACACACTGCCTGGCAACTTAGAGCTCCTTTTCATCACTACTCAGCTGGCCCTGATGCCCAGGAATACCAGTTCCCAAGCTTTGCTTCCTGGAGGAGAGCAGGGATATGGTAACATCTAACTTCTAGGCTGGTTGTAAGGTCAGGAAATTAAGTTACAGGGATCATGGTAATGGTTGCCAGTACAAGGTGGAGTTTGGGACCTGATTTATATCCCCTACCCTTCTGTAATGTTCTGGCTAGAGGAGTGTATACACAGAGCAGAGTGATGAGTGAAATGAAGTCAAGCCTTTGCTCTGTAATGCAAAGTGTAAGGCACCCGCAGAAAGTTATATTGAGAATGTGATTGGGACCTGAATAGCCACCAGGCCTGCTGAGCCTGCCAGCCTAAGCGTATTACAGGCTGTGCAATCAGAACTAAAGGAGTAGAGGTGAGCTCTGCCCCACTGGGTTTGCCACACAGTAAGGCAAAAGGGATAGAGTGCTTTGCCTGATGCTAATGAAGTAGTGGGGGCAAGTGTCGAGTTTCCCTTTTGAGACACTCAAAGGTGGGTCAGTGGGGCTAATTAGTTCTGCTTCCTAAATAGGAGAGAACAGGGGTTTATTCTGCCATCTTCCCTCCAGTCTCCTAATGTGTTAGTCCATTCTCATGCCGCTATAAAGAACTGCCCAAGACTGGGTAATTTATAAAGGAAAGAGGTTTAATTGACTCACAGTTCCGCAGAGGTGGGAAGGCCTCAGGAAACTTACGGTCATGGCAGAAGGGGAAGCAAACACGTCCTTCTTCACATGGTGGCAGGAAGGAGAAGAATGAGACCCGAGTTGAAGGGGAAGGGCCTTATAAAATCCTCAGATCTCATGAGAACTTAGTATCACGAGAATAACCTGGGAGAAACTGCCCCTATGATTCAGTTACCTCCCACTGGCCCCTCCCATGACACATGGGGATTACAGGAACTACAATTCAAGATGAGATTTGGGTGACATGCCAAACCATGTCAGTTAACAATGTATGCAGTTTTGTTGCTGTGGAAGGTTTGCATGGTAAAACTTGAGGTACCTGCTCTATTTCATAGGGGAGAGGCTTTTTTGCAGCATTTAGCATAAACTTAATCAGCATAGGTTTCCATTTAGGGTCAGTGCTATAGAGACACACGGGATCTCCTGATCTTTTCTTGTGGTTATTTATTGGTCTATATCAACAGAGTTCTACAATCATGGAATACCAGAACTAGAATGTATTCAAGACTACAGTCTACTTCCGAGAGCTGTTTTTTGAAAGTGAATGGGGATTTCAGAGACCTCTCTACTCATCCTGGGCTCCCACTCCATGGACAGGCTTGCATGGCTTGTATTTACTGACTTAGAGCAAGCTTCAAATTTTACATATGAGGAGGCCGAGATCTAGAGAGATGCTGCAGCTTATTCAGGATCACAGTGAAGTTTATGGAAGAGCAAGTACTGATTCACAGTTGTCCCAGTTTTTCTTCTCTAGGGCACACTCCCATCTGCAAAAGTGATAAAATTAATCTGAAGCTATGGTGAGGTAGCATCTAAGTATATCCGTTTCCTTTGGCTGCCATAACAAAATGCCACAAATGGGCTTAAAAAACACAGATTTATTGTCTCGTGGTTCTTGATCACTGAGATCAAGGTGAAAATAGGGTTGGTTCCTACTGAAGACCATGAGAGGGAGTCTCCTCCATGCCTCTGTCCTCTCCTGTGGTAGATTCAGGGTCTTCCTTCTGTAGGTGTGTATCTGTGTCCAGATGTCTCCCTTTAATAAGGACATCAGTATTGTTGGATAAGGGCCCACTCTAATGACTTCATTGTAATTTAATCATCTTATTTCCAAACAAGGTCATGTTCATACGTGCTGAAAGTTAGTACTTTAATTTCTCTTATGGGGACTGAATTAAACCTGTAACACTAAGACTAGAACAATAAAAGGGAAATGGGGCAAAATGGTGGACTAGGAAGCTCCAGGCCCTTGTTTTCTTAGGGAAACATTCCATGAACAAGTAAGACTATCTGAAATAACTTCAAATGTGCTCTGAAAACCAAAGATGTACAGCAACCAGGCAAACTCTGAATTTAAAAAAAAAAAAAAAAAAAAAAAAAAAAAACATTTAAAACAGGAAATTTCAAAGCAATGTTACTTGTCCTTGCCCAAGTCCCTCCACAGCATGGTATAGTATAGTCCTAAAGAAGCAGCCCAATTGCTTACTCCCTCTCTTGGGATACAAGGAAGAGAGTGGGACTTGATTACAATATTCTGGCCTGTCTTTGAACTGCCCACGTGACTGGTTTCTATTTTGCCTAAAGTAGGGATCTAAGAGGGGATGGTGGCATAGTTTGGATCTCAGACTGGCATAAGCCACAGAAGGCAGTGGTTGATGCCATGGCACCTGATGCTGTACTTTCCCCATTGTATGTTCTTGGAACCTTTCCCAGAAAGGTCAAGTAGTTGACCTTAGCTACTTGGGATTTTTTCTTGGCTTTCTGTTTTTAATACCAATGTCATGCTGTTTTGATTACAGTAGCTTTATATTTTGCAGTCAAAAAATGACGCCTCCAGCCTTGATTTTTTTGCTCAAGATTGCTTTGGCTGTTTGGAGTAGTTTCTAGTTTCCTACAAATTTTAGTATTTTTTTCTATCCCTATTAAAAAAGACATTGGAATTTGGTTAGTAGGTATGTTTTAAAAATATTAATTCTTCCAGTTCATTAACATGGGAATTTTTTTCCATTTATTTGTGTCTTTTTCAATGTTTTATGGTTTTCAGTGTACAGTTCTTTACCTCCTTGCTTAAATTTATTCCTACTTTTTTTTTTTAATGCTTTTGGAAGTGGGATTGTTTTCTTAATTCTTTGAGTAGTTAGGGTACAAAATGCTACTCATTTTTGTGTGTTGATTTTATAACCTAAAACTTTACGGACTTTAGCAGTTCTAACAGTTGTCGGGGAGGGGTAGTTTTTACGGTTTTTCTATATATAAGATTATGCTAGCATCGGAGACAGTTTCACTTCCTTTTTTTTTTCCTTGCCTAATTGCTCTAAAACTTCCAAAACTGTGTTGAACAAAAGTGGTGAGACTAGGCATTCTTGCCTTGTTTTGGTCTTAGAGGAAAACATTCCACCTTTGACTGTTGAATATGGTGTTAGCTGTGGGCTGTAACAGTACTGGATTTTTTTTTTTTTTTTTTTTTTTTTTGAGATGGAGTCTTGCTCTATCACCCAGGCTGGAGTGCAGTGGTGCAATCTCGGCTCACTGCAAGCTCCACCTGCCGGGTTCAAGAGATTCTCCCGCCTCAGCCTCTCAAGTAGCTGGGATTACAGGCGCCCACCACCACACCCAGCTAATATTTGTATTTTTACTAGAGATGGAGTTTCACCATTTTGGCCAAGCTGGTCTTGAACTCCTGCCCTCGTGATCCACCCATTCAGACTGTAA
>NW_016804209.1:3283189-3316893 GCF_001698545.2 Rhinopithecus bieti | reverse complement strand
TTTTTTGAGATGGAGTCTTGCTCTATCACCCAGGCTGGAGTGCAGTGGTGCAATCTCGGCTCACTGCAAGCTCCACCTGCCGGGTTCAAGAGATTCTCCCGCCTCAGCCTCTCAAGTAGCTGGGATTACAGGCGCCCACCACCACACCCAGCTAATATTTGTATTTTACTAGAGATGGAGTTTCACCATTTTGGCCAAGCTGGTCTTGAACTCCTGCCCTCGTGATCCACCCATTCAGATTGTAACAAAGGAATATGTTTTCCACCTAAACATAGTAATAAGAGTGAGAAAAAAAAAGCTGACCCATAACTTTGGAAACCAGTGTAAGACAAAAGAAATGTACACAAACACTGTACTCTAGGAGATAAATTCGTTCCTCGCATAGGTATAGGCTAGCAATATTGGACCTCTTTTATATGTTTACTAGGATTGAACAAATCAATATAGTGCAGATCATGAGAGCCAGGTTTCTCACTGTTGAAGATGTACAGATAAGCAAGTGGGGGAAGGCTGGAATGAACCTTGTGCTGGCTTCAGTTTGGTGATGTTAATATGAATTAATTGGGATAGATGGATGGATACACAAATATAGATGTGTGTATACATATGAGTATACTTATATATACAGTCATACATCACTTCATAACAGTCATATGTTCTGAGAACTGTGTCATTAGGTGAATTCATCATTGTGTGAACATCATGTGTACTATATGGCATATCTTACTGCTCCTAGGCTATAATCCTGTATAGCTTCCTACTGTGCAAATACTGTAGGCAGTTGTAACACAATGGTACTTGTATATCTAAACAGAAAATAAACAGTACCCAAAAAAATGAACAGTAACTAATATGACATTAAAGATTTTTTTGTAAATGGTAATCCTGTTTAGGGCACTTTACCATGAATGGAGCTTGCAAAACAGGAAGTTGCTCTGACTGGTGAATGGATTTGAAAGCCTAGGACATTACTACATATTACTGTAGACTTTATAAACGCTGTAAGCTTAGGCTGCAGTACATGTATTTTTAAAAACCTTTTCTTCAATTATAAATTAACTGTAACATACTGTAACTTTTTTCCTTCATAAACTTGTCATTTTAACTTTTTGACTTTTTTGTAATAACAGCGTAAAACACATTATACAGCTGTACAAAACATTTTCTTTATATCTTTATTTTATAAGTATTTTCCTATTTTGAAATTTTGCTTTTTTTACTTTTAAAACTTTTTTTTGTTAAAATTAGAACACATTGGATTTATAGGCTAAGAGTTCAAATAATAAAAATAATTAGAACACAAATACACACACTAGCTTAGGGTCACACAAGGTCAGGATCATCAATATCACTATCTTTCACCTCATATATTGTTCCACTAGAAGGTCTTCAGGGGCAGTAACATGCATGAAGCTGTCATCTCCTATGATAACAAAGGCGCTTTTTTTTTTTTTAATTTTACTTTAAGTTCTGGGATACATGTGCAGAACCTGCAGGTTTGTTACATAGGTATACATGTGCCACGGTGGTTTGCTGCACCTATCAACCCATCATCTAGGTTTTCAGCCCGCATGCATTAGGTATTTTTCCTAATGCTCTCGCTCCCCTTGCCCTCCACCGCCCCAGTGTTCCCCTCCCCATGTCCAAATGTTCTCATTGTTCAACTTTCACTTATGAGTGAGAACATGTGGTGTTTGGTTTACTGTTCTTGTGTTAGTTTACTGAGAATGATGATTTCCACCTTCATCCATGTGCCTGCAAAGGAAAGGAACTCGTTCTTTTTTTATGACTGCATAGTATTTCATAGTGTATATGTGCCACATTTTCTTTACCCAATCTGTCATTGGTGGGCATTCGGGTAGGTTCCAAGTCTTTGGTGTTGTAAATAGTGCAAAGCCTTCTTTTGGAACACCTCCTGAAAGACCTGCCTGAGGCTGTTTGACAGTTAACTTTTTTAAAATAAATAAGTGGGATACTCAAACACTGAAAAGCATAGTATAGTAAATACTAGACAATGGGATTTTTTGGCTACATTATAATTTTACAGGAGCATATTGTATGTTGTATGCTGTCCATCGTTGACCACATGTTGTTATATGATACTTGACTATGTCTGCCTAACTTTCTCTATTGAGAGGACCCCAAAGCAATGAGCACACCTAGCCCCTAGTTTTCATTTCTAAATACTATTCTCCAGTAAAAAGAACCAAGGCTCCTTGGAGAAGTGGTTGATTTCTGGGCCAGGACAAGGGAAATTTAAGATGAGCTTGGAGGCGTTTTGTGGTACCTGAAAGTAAAGAAGTACATTAGAAGATGAAACATGTTCACAGGATGTGGGAGCACACTTTATTATAACTCCCAATGGCCAAAGCTGGAAAAATTTAAGCAACAAATTAAATAACAATAGTATTTGTATTTGATTATAACCTAAAGAATAAAACAGATATCTGTGTGTCCATACTTACAGAAGAATTTCAATTAATGAATGTAGAATATATGAGGGAACCATTAAAACACCATAAATAATAATTGTTACAAGATCCCCTAATGAATGTTAAAGTTAGTGGGTAAAGGAGAATGAGAATATTTGCATAGTTGCAAGATATCTCCCCAAAAACACTTACAAAGTTAAATAGTAACTTTACTGTGGAATAACCTGTGGGACACTACCTTACCCAAGTGATCATGGTTAATTATAACCAGTAATAAAACTTGTATCCCCTGGACCTAATGCACTGAGAAAGGTGCATCAGCTGTTTGGAATCTTTCCCACAAAATGCATAACCTCTATCCAGTCATGAGAAAACATAAGAAAAACCTAAACTGAGGATGTTCTACAAGATAACTGACCAATACTCTTCAAAGTGTCACGGTCATAAAGGACAGGGAGAGACTGAGGAGCTGTTACAGACTAGATGATGCTGAAGAGACCTCAGAATGTGCTGTGTGGTCATGGATAGGATCCTAGAATAGAAAACGTAAACTAGCAGAATCCAAATAAAGCCGAGTTTAATTCATCGTGTTAAACTCATGTTAATTTTTTAGTTTCGAAATTTTTGCTATAGTTACTAATATATAAGATGTTAACATTAGGAGAAGCTTGGCATAGGGGAATTCTGTCCTTCACAAATCTGAAATTCTTTCAAAATGTAAAACATCAGTTTTTTCTCAGAGTCCAGTTTTATTTTCACGTATCTCAAAATTACTGATAAAATACCAATAGAGAAAAAAAGGTTGTTTTTCTCAGATCACCATCATTATCAAACACTTCTGGTTTTGTGACATATTTAAAATATATTTTGGTTATTTGCAAACTATGAATCTGACAAAGGTCTAATATTCAGCTTCTAAAAGGAACTTAATTCAACAAGCAAAGAACCAAATAGCCTCACTAAAAAAGTGGGCAAAGGACGTGAACAGATTCTTCTCAAAAGAAGATGCACAAATGGCCAACAAACATATGAAAAAATGCTCATCACTAATCATCAGAGAAATGCAAATCAAAACCACAGTGAGATATTATCACATACCAGTCATAATGGCTGTTACTAAAAAGGAAAAAATAAAAAAAAAAAAAAGATGTCAGTGAGGCTGCAGAGAAAAGGGAACACTTAAACATCATTGGTGGGAATGTGAATTAGTTCAGCTACTATGGAAAGCAGTTTTTAAGTACTTTGTTAGAGTACGTAAAAAAGAACTACCATTCAACCCAGCAATCCCATTACTGGTTATATACCTAAAGAAAGATAAGTGATTCCACCAGAAAGGCACATGCACTCATAGGTTTATTGCAGCCCTATTTACAATAGCAAAATCATGGCATTAACCTAGGTGCCCTTCGATGGTGAATTGGATAGAGAAAATGTGGTATGTAACACACCATGGAATACTCTGCATCCATAGAAAAAGAATGATATCTTGTCCTTTGCAGCAACATGGATGCAGTTGAAGATTGCTATTCTAAGTGAATTAACACAGGAACAGAAAACCAAATACTACCCCTTCTCACTTATAAGTGGAATCTAAACACTGAGTACACATGGACATAAAGATGGGAACAATAGATGCCAAGGACTATTTTTATGGTGGTTGAGAAAGTAGCAGCTATCACATGCCAAAGCACTGTGCATGGCACCACCATTCTAATCCATAGTAGCTTTGCCTGGGGTTTTAATATTAGGGACTAGCATGGTTGTTTGGGAGATGTTGTTTACTATTGTCCATTGGGCTCACTCTAACAGTTTTGCTGTTTTCCGTACACCTAGTTCTATGCTAGACCCTGTAGAAATATGTAAGTCAACATCACGATTCCTGCCAATAAACTCCCATTTGTTTGAAAGAAGGGAAACATGAAAGCATTGTAAAGGGTGAAAAGACTGGTGACTTTAGAGATTTTGTGATCATATGTACATTGTCTCTTCATCATTAAATCTGTGACCTTGTATATTTATTTAAACTCACTCAATCTATTTCCTTATCTGTAATAGAGGATATTAATATCAGTCTTAAAAGATATTGCCATGAGCATAACACCTGGCACATAGAATACATTTAACAAATCGTGCCTGTCATTACCATGGTGGTGGTTGTAAAAAGGGATAGACCGGCCGGGCGCGGTGGCTCAAGCTTGTAATCCCAGCACTTTGGGAGGCCGAGGCGGGCGGATCACGAGGTCAGAAGATTGAGACCATCCTGGCTAACACAGTGAAACGCCATCTCTACTAAAAAATAAAAAAAAACTACCCGGGCGAGGTGGCGGGCGCCTGTAGTCGCAGCTACTCGGGAGGCTGAGGCAGGAGAATGGCGTGAACCCGGGAGGCGGAGCTTGCAATGAGCTGAGATCCGGCCACTGCACTCCAGCCTGGGCGGCAGAGCGGGACTCCCTCTCAAAAAAAAAAAGTGATAGACCATTGGCATACAATGTAGTTTTTTACAGTAAGTAGTTTTTTTCTTTGAATATTATGGTACGTGTTTGACTCAGTCTTTGTGCTTTCTCCCTTTTAGAGATGATGAAGAGAAAAAAAAGTCCCCTTCAGAAAGTACTGAGGAGAAAGTTAATGGAACACATCCAAAGACCATCAGTCGTATTGGAAGTACCACCAACCCATTTTTGGACATTCCTCATGATCCAAATGCTGCTGTGTACAAAAGTGGATTCTTGGCTCGGAAAATTCATGCAGATATGGATGGAAAGAAGAGTAAGTATCATGTGTTGTCACTTTCTGTTTCATTTGTTTCATCTTTATGCTCAAAGTGAATTTATCTGAAAGTCAAGGATGAAAAAAATCATGTTTATCTATTAGACATATTCTTGAAATTTGATATGGCCTCTAACCCTAAATTAAAAATCCAATGTGGCACCTGCTCTTCTCTAAACAGAATTATAGAACTTTAGAAATGGCAAACTTCTTACAATTTATTCATTCTGTATCCTTTCATTCATTTATTTAGTCATGGTTTCAACAAAAAATACTGGCTACCTGCTGTGCCAGGCACCAGGAATACAGTGGTGAGCAAGAGGGACAAGGTTTCTGTCTTCATGAAGTTTACATTTCTGGTGGTTGAGGGAAAGGTTGAATTTGCAATGCATAGAAAAATTAATGGTGTAAGGTCCCAGAGACAAGGAATGGAGGGAGGGAATTCGTATCCAGTGCATATGTGGAACGACTGGCCTTTGAGAAGGTGGACAGGTGAGATGTAGGAGAGCATAGTGTAATTAGCTTTGGGAAATTGAAGGAGCCCAATTGGATGGTTTCTGATATCTTCATATGAAGTATGAGACATGATTATCTTGATAAATGATGGTGTTTGGAATTTGAGAGGAATGGAGCATGCTTATATAGTTAGAATAATCATAGTACCACTGTTTCTATCTGTGGCTGGATCCTTTTTCTTAATGTGTAGCAATATTCTATTAGCTTACAGTCGAGAGAAACATTACAGTGGAGTGGCTTTGACATGGACTTAGCAATGCTGAACAAATTTCTTAATGTTCCCAAGTTCTTTAAGACTACATCCACCATATTTTCTGTGCACCTTATGTACTGGGTTACTAGACTACTTAATTTTATCTCACAACATCATGTCAGAGTTCATATAGGTGTAAGTGACAGCAAGTCAATCCATCTTAGAAAAAGGGCACACCTGAAGATGGGTCGTCACCCGGACATACTCTGCATTTCTATCTCTGCGTGATTTTTTGTGTCAGCATTATTCTTTAGAATGAGGTCCTTTATACATGGTTATTAGCAGCGCTATAGATTGTGTGTTTAATTTTGACACCAAAGAGGATTCTTCTTCTTCCCTAACTTCTAATGTAGTCTGGTCTAGGACAGGATTCTGACTTGTATCACTGACAGGATGGAATATTATGATTGTCAGCCCCCACTTGCATGCAATGGCAAGAGGAATGAGATACTGGTCTCACAGAATAGGAGTTCTTTCTTTCCAGTGTGCACACACACCCTTCTTCATACCTTGAATAATGCATTTGCCAAACACTGCAGCTTTCCTTTTACAACCACAAATATACCATCTCTCTGTAACTTGCCTGTCCAGCTGCAGCTTCTGTCTCCAAGGCTAAGATTTGTTGATTGTGTTCATTCCCCTCAGTTGTGTATGGATGGCACTTAAATCTATAGGCTAAGCGAAAAATATGAAAATACAATTGTCCCTTAATATCTGTAGAGGATTGATTCCAGGGCCTCTCACAGGTACCAAAATCCAAGGACACTCAAGTCCCTGATGTAAAATGGCATAGTATTTGCATGTAACTGATGCGTATCCTCCCATATACTTTAAACTATCTCTAGATTACTTATAATATCTAATACTGTGTAAATAGTTGTTGTGTTGTATTCTTTGGGGAATAATGACAAGGAAGAAAGTCTGTACATATTCCATACAGACACAGTGTTGGAGGGAATATTTTCCATCCACTGTTGGTTGAATCCACAGATGCGGAACCCACAGATATGGAGGGTTGACTGTATCTGACGTACCTCACATAAAGTACTAGAGAAAAAGAAAGAATAATTTCAATTTGAGAAAAGACAAAAAGGGGAAGTATAACAACTGTCACTTATTTAGAGTGTTTATTACATGCTGCTAGTCAGAGATAGCAAAGTTAACCCATGTGAGCATCTTTTCATTGACTCATTTCCTAGCAATGGATTGACTTAATTGGTTAGTTTATTCCAAAGTCCCCAGATTCTACTGATGAAATTTTCCTTGTCCACTGTTTTCCTGGACTGAGTGGCCCAGGAAACCTCCTCTATTGGAGGATTCTCCTGGTGAAAGCTCTTCTCCCTCAGCAGCCTAGTACATATGAATGTAGATACAGAACCTGAGGATTGCTTAGCAGTTGAGACATCACAGACACCTTGTACCAGACCAGAAGTTTTCCTGCCAGTATATCTCCTTCGAAGCCTTAGTTAACTGTCTTGAGAATTTCTGGTTGGTCAAGTCAGTTGTAAGTGTCATGGGGCTTTTGTCTTTGTAGCGAGTTAGGAAGTTCTTCCTGTTTTCCAAAGGAACCTGCCTCTGCTTGGTTCTATCTCTGTTCCTGCCTCAGAACAAAAGGGAAAATGTATGGATGGGTTAAGACGTGCCCATCTCCAGGCTTCTTTCCTGTCAATTGCTTTATCACTGGAGGACTTTTAACCTCTGTTTTTCATGGGGCTATCAGGAGGAGCCTGGAAGTTTCAGCTGACTTGAATTCCTCAGGCTCTTCCTGGATATCCCCATTTCAATTTCCCATGGTTTCCAGATCACATTAATGTTAGCAGATAATTCAGCCTTACAATACAGAATGTGCATGACTTCTAATAGTTTACAGAAACTAAAATTCACCAATTTAGAGTATATAGTTTGAGTTTTGAAAAATGTATACGGTTATATAACCATCAACACAATTAAGATAAATAACATTTCCTTTACCCAAAATAGTTTAATTATACTTTTTGCAGTAATTGCTTCTCCTCTTACTCCCATCCTGTGACAATTATGACAGACAATTATCTGTCTTTGGGTCCTATACTTTTGCCCTTTCTAAAATTGCAATAAATGGAATCATAGGACTGGTTTGTGTCTGACTTCATTCACTTGGTGTTATTCTTTGCAGATTCGTGTATAGTGTTAGGTGTTGTGTGAATTAATAGTTTCTCTTTTCTTATTGCTTAATAAGTATTCCATTATTTGGATATTCCACAGTGTGTTGATTTACCAGCTGAGCATTTGGGTTGTTTCCAATTTTGAGCTATTATAAATAAATAAAACCCCTGTGGACATTCACTTATAAGTTTTTGCATGTACATATGATTTCATCTTTTTAGAAGTTACCTAGGAGTAAAAAGAGTAAGATTGCTGCACCACATGCTAAATGTATCTTTATAAGAAATTTCTAAAGTTTCTATATCATTTTGCATCCCTTAAAACTATATATGTATTATGTCTTCCTGATGATTTGACACCTTTGTCATGAAGTGACATTCCACATCCCTGGTTATATTTCTTATTTTGGAGTCTACTTTTTCTAACATTAATATAGCCACTTTAGTTTCCTTTTAGTTTTTGCATGCTATACACATTTTGTTTCTAGCTTTTTATTGTTAATTTATAATTGTGTCTCTAAAATTGCTTTCTGTTATATGGAACATTGGTGGGTCTTGCTTTTGATTCTAAATCACAATACCTGTCTTTTAATTAGAGTACTTATACCATTTACATTCATAGTAGTTATTGCTATAGTTGACTTTAAATCTGCCATCTTACTGTTGGTCTCTTATTTATTCCATCTGTTATTTTCCTTTCTTGTGTAGGATTTTTTTTGTGTGTAGTTCTGTTTTTTGTCACTATTGGCCTATTTGCTATACTTCTTTAATTATTTTAGCATTTGCTGCAAGGTTTACAGTATACATTTTTAACCTGTCACAGCTCACCTTCGAATTGTACTGCTTCATTTATAGTTTGAGACCCTTATAGCAGGTTAATTCCCCTTATCTCTTCCTAGCCTTTGTGATGTTGTCCTGTATTTTAATTCTGTGTTCTGAAACTTAAAGTAGTTCATTGTTAATATTTTTGCTCAAAAGAGAAACCTTTGTTTACTTTTACCCCCACATACCTGCTGTCAGGAATTTTTCTCGTGTTTTATTGGTGTGAAAATATCTTTATTTTCACCTTAATTTTAGGAATTTATATTTACTGGGTATAGAATTCTTTGGCAAGTTGTTTTTCCTTTCAATACTTAAAGATTATGTTTCATTTTTCCATACCCTGCAGGATTTCAGACAAAAAAAGTCTGCTATCATCCTTATCTTTGTTCCTCTGTATCCAAGATGGCTTTTTCCACTACTACGAATGCTGTCAAGGTTTTTCTATCTCTGGTTTTCATCGATTTTATTATGTGATGTCTTAGTGTGATTTTCTTTATGTTTTCCTTATTTGGTGTTTGTTGGGGTTCTCGCTTTCATAGGTTCGTATTTTTTTCAGCCATTATTTCTTAAAGTACCCACTCCTGTTATGGGATTTGGTTGCTCTATGATACTCAGTGCTATCCCAAGGGTTTACTGAAGCTTTTCCAATATTTTAACTTTTCTCCTTTCAGTACTCTATTTTGATAATTTCTATTCTTCATTTACTTCATTTTTAATTTCATAAACAGCATGTTTATCTTTGAAGTTCAACATGGGTCTATTTTATATCTTACATTTCTCTCCTTATCAGGTTGTTGTTTTTCTTCATGTCCTTGAATATATTTATTCTGTTTATAATTGCTTTTTTAAGGTTCCTCTCTTTGATTCCCTTCCTTTCTGTCATTTCTGGAACTATTGCATTATTTTTTTTTTCCTTTTTCTTTGCTTTCCTTGTGATTTTTATTTGAGTGCCAGACATTGTGAATTTTCCATCTTTCAGGTGCTACTTTTAGTTGTATTCATTTAAAAAAAAAAACACACATTGAATTTTCTCCTGGTGTGCAGGTAAGTAACTTGTAGATTAACTGAATTCTTTAGAGACGTGCCTTTACCCTTTGTTCCGGTGGATCCAGAGCAGTCTTTATTCTAGGACTTGTTTATTTCCATTAATGAGGCATTCTTATTCTTCAGCCTCTTTCCAATGCGCCATGTATTACAAAGTATGTCCACTCTGGCTTAAGAAAACATAAGGTCTTCTTATCCCTGTGTGAACTCTTGAAATTGTTCATCCCACAACTTTATTTTCCCCATGCCTTGAGTTATTTCCTTTCACTTGTGCTAAGATTGATGCTACAGCCAAGATCAGAGTATCCTCTGCAGGTCTTCAGAGCTATCTGTTTTTGTAATTCTCCCCTCTCTTTTATGCGGCTCTACAAATTCTAGCCCTCTCAACATCACTGAACTCCTTTCTTATCTCCTCAACTCAGCATGACTCGCAGGCTCTGTTTAGGTACCCTCTTCCACTATTGGAAGTGAGACGCTTTCTCTAAGCAGTAAGCCAGTCTTAGTTCATTTGTTTCTTTCTCTTCAGAATTATAATCCAGTGTTTTCTATTTTGAAATTTCTAAAAACTTTTGTTTTGTATACATACATAGACTTTTTAAAGTTATTATAGTAGGGCAGTTTCTATAGCAGTTACTGTTTCATGGGCATAAGCAGAACTAAGCTGATTTATGATCCCTTTTGTTAAAAAATGTCTTTCCAGTTGCTGCTTTAAGACGTAGTATTTACTGAACTATGAAATTAATAAGGAATTATAAGCATTCAAGTAAAAGCAAACTGTTTAGTTATATATTTGGAGATGTAGAAAAGCTTTTGTTTCTTTCCCATCTAATCCTCTCCCCCCACAACCTCATTTGTTGAATTTTCAGTCGTGTCTGGTTGAACGGGTTTATCTAAATGTTTAGCTGCTGTTCCTTCTTGGAAACCTACTAGAATGCCTCAATTGTTTCCGAATGTTTCCGCCGCCTTCTTTTGAGAGATGGTCACTATAAACAAATTAGAAAAATGTTTTATAGTAAGGACTTATATAACGTGCTATGAAACACATCACTTTTTATTTACATTACATAGAAAAAATGAAAACAACGGTGGAGCTTTCCTGGAATAGGAGCTTCAAATAATTCTGAGAATCCTACATGCTGCTTTTGGACACAAAAGTAGTACTTATTTTCTAAATACTTATTTTGATTAAGCATGTTCACTGTAGCTAGAGCTATATTACGTTTTTACATATATGCAAACATGGCCAGGTGCTCTGATGACAAATATTACAAAAAGTGTTTTGTAAGTGAAGATTTGAATCAAAGCTGTATGGAAAGGTTATTCTCTCTTAAATGCTGATAAACTTGTCTCACATGGACCATTTATTTCACTCGAGATTTGGTGTCTTTTTTTTAATTAACTTGAAATGTTCAGTTTGTCAGACTGCATCCTTGTTTTAAACCGTGGGGTTTTCTTCTTTTTTTTGCCTTTTAAAGTTATGCTCAGTTCAGAAATTCTGCCTCCAGGAGACAATTTATTGTACCTCTCTGAGAAGTATATATTTTTACCAAGACCTATTAAATCTGACATTAAGGGAAAGCTTTGAAAAGTCAAATTTGGAAAACAAAATGCATCTTCTGAGTTTTATCAGATAGAATAAAAAACAATATTCAGTATAAGCTCCTAGTTTTCTCAATCTGATGTAACATACTTGTGGAAATCAAGAAGGAAACTGGAAACAATGTAACCAAAATATAAATGATGTACACGATAATAATAGTGATAATTCAATGATTGCTAAATATTAGAGCTTTATCCTAAGCATTTAATGCATTAATGCATTTAATCTTGGTCCTACAAAGCAAATACTATTATTATCCCCATTTTATAAAGACACTGATCTTAAGCATCTTAACCAAGGATGTAGTAAAGAATAACAGTGTATCTGGTAGAACAAAAATCTGATTATACCAAACTAATAGTAGCATATTGTTAAAAGCAATTCCGATGAGAACATAGGTTTACCAAATGTTTAAATTCTGCGTTTTTTGTGTGTTTGGGACAGTCTGTCACTGTGTAGCAAGTACTTAGATAACTAGAGGTGTCAAGCTAGGGACAGTGAAGCCTGAACATTTGTTTTACTTGGCCAACACAGTGCTGTTTAAACATTAAATTGCATGGATATAAGCATTTTCTGGTTGACCATAGTTTTCACAGCTCCCTGTAGCCTTATACCAAACCTCCTCCTACATTAATTAAGGGGGAGAAGAATAGAAGGGCCATGATGACATTTTCGCAGATAATAATACATAGATAGGATGATGGGTTGGAAAAGAGAACCCGGAAGCAGCTGTCTCCAGTGCTTATAAAAATTTGATAGATGATATATAAAGTACGTCAGATAATTGGAATCAAAAATGCTTCCATAATTTACGTTGAGAAGTGTGTGTGTGTGTATGTATTCCCCACCTCAGTTCTAACACAAAAACCAGTTTCACTTAGATTAAAGATAAAAATTTGAGACACAAGGTTCTCAGATTTTTAGAAGAACATATGGGACAATAACTTCATGCCCTTGAGGTAGAAAGTGGATTCTTAAGATTTACAAAAGCAGCTGGGTACAGTGGCTCATAGCTGTAATCCCAGTACTTTGGGAATCCAAGACAGAAGGATCACTTGAGCCCAGGAATTCAAGACCAGCCTGGGCAACATAGCAAGACCTCATCTCTACATAAATATATGCATCCATGTATACATACATATTCTCAAAAACAGTAGAAGAAAATATTGATACTTAAAATTACACCAAAAGTAATGACTTTATATTAAAATTGTATTTAAAAACAAAAGACAATTCATGGATTAAGAGAAGATACTTGTAGCATATTACTAATAAAGGATTAGGATTCTTGGTAATATTTATAAAGAAATTTTAATTAGAAAAAAGACGACTTAGTAGAAAAATGGGCAAAATTGAATAGGCCATGCTCCGAAAATGAAACTCAGAAGATCCATACACATATGAAGACATTTTCAACCTTACTGATAAGGATATTCATTAAACATATAGTGAAATGTCATTTCACATGTTACCTTGACCAAAATTAAAAATACCAAATGTTGGCAAGGATTTGGAGCAATGGGCCTCTTCTACACTGCGAAAATATTAGTGGTATCATTTGTACTTTGGAAAGCAGTTGGCAGTAATAAAGTTGGAAATGTTTATTCTTATATCTCAGTTAATTAGTCATAAATGTGTATATACCTACAGAAACTCTTAGTTTTACAGAAGTCATGTTTATAGCAACATTACAATAGCTCAAAATTTAAAAACTTCAATGTCCATTAATAAGTGATTGAATGGATTTTGTATATCCATATAATTGAAAAGGAAGGAACTAGAGTTCCCCGTATAACATGGAGGAATCTCACCAGTAGTAATGTTGAATGAAAAAAAGCAGCTTGCAGAAGAATCTGCGTATAAGATAACATTTGAAAGCATGTAAACCAATACTGTTTTTAGTAAGAATGCATTCATATATTGAAATCATTAAACATAGAATGGTTGTTACTTCTGGAAAGGAGAATAACAGGCAGTCAGTGACAAGTACTCAGTGGTTTCACTATATTGATAATATATATTTTTTACATTTGGTGGTAGTACATGTATACCTACTTTATTACTCTTGATAACCTTTTGAAGTCTTACATGTTTTACATTTTTTTTCTTTCTCTTTTCTTTTCTTTTTTTTTTTTTTGAGATGGAGTCTCACTCAGTAACCCAGGCTGGAGTACAGTGGTACATGCAGTCATAGCTCACTGCAGCCTCAGACATCTGGGCTCAGGCAGTCTTCCCACCTCAGCTACCCAAGTAGCTGGGACTACAGGCATATACCACCATGCCCAGCTAATTTTTTTTTCCTTTTTCTTTCTTTCTTTCTTTTTTTTTTTTTTTTTTTGTGGAGACAGGGTCTCACTATGTTGCCCAGACTGGTCTTGAACTCTTGGCCTCAAACAGTCCTCCTGCCTTGGCTTCCCAGAATGCTGGGATTACAGGCATAAGTCACTGCTCCTGACCTATAAATAAAATTTTTAAAACTCAATAGAACATCTGATTGCATGGAAAATTTGGAAACATATAAGGATGTTTTTCTTAAAATCTGCACAGGAAAAATTACAATTAGAAAAGTCAATGAACAAAACTTAGTAGTGAGAGAAAACATTGACCAGACACAGTGACTCATGCCTGTAATCCCAGTACTTTGGAAGGCCAAGGCAGGAAGACCCTTTGAGCCCAGGAGTTTGAGACCAGCCTGGACCATATGGTTATAGCCATCTCTACAAAAAAATGTTTTGAATGAAAATTGAAAAGAAAAAATGTCTTTGTGATCGCCATCATTATACCATAATTAATAATTTAAAATCTTACCATAATAATAGAATTTTGGTTATTACTCACATTTAGACATGTGAAAGATTTAATTGTGGCACACATTAAAATATAAATACTGTGCAACTTGATCCCCTGAGAGTACAGATGATAGAAGGTGGGAGGTCAAACTGGATAGAACTAAGAGGGAACAGGGAGAGAGATCCGTTAAGCTCCTCGTACAGAGAGGAAGTTAGAAGATGCTGCCTGTACTGGGGAAAGAAGAAATCATGTCAGAATAATGTCACTTATTATTCGTCAAATAAATACCTAAGAAAGTGACAACTATGTGAGATGAAAGGTATGTTAATTAGTTTCATCGCAGTAATTATTTCACAATTCATTTATAAAAACATCAAATTGTACACTTATGTACAATTTTTATTTGTCAATAACACCTTACTAAAGCTGGAGAAAAAATTTTTCACTAAAACAATAATAATGTGATGCTCCATAAAGCTACACAGGTAATCAATACAGATACACATAAAAGCTATGTAAGTATATTGGGAAGATGGAATGGCATAGTTAAGTTTGTTAAATTCTCATCTAGCACAGCACAAAACTGAGAGTGTGTTTACAACCTATTATGACACAGTGGTAGAAGCACATTGTTTAGGGATATGATGACGCTTAACGACTGTGGGAAGTAATTTGTTTCAAAAGGATTTTTGGAAAATGGGAACAGAGGAGCTGAGAAGAAATGAATCAAAAGAGGCTAATTGTGTGGACATATCACTTTAATAATTTTAAAATATTTTAATCACATAGTTTTACAGATTCTTTAGTCATTGTACAGCCCTGGGATTAGTTCTGAATTTGAAATATTAAAATAATTCATCGCTTTTTAAGGAGGTGAGAACTATGTGTGGTTCATCTTTTCAATCTCCTTGTTAATACTGTGGATTTAAAGAGTGGTGTGGAGCACCTTGACAAGGTTGGAGAGGTTCACTCACTTTAGAGGTATTTACACATCTGCCTGTCATCAAAAATTTAGAAAATTTAGTCCCACATGTCAAATTTGAGAAAGTAGATGCTATTCTGAGTCATCCATACTGAAAATAGTTTATAATGGTAATGCAGGCAGAATTCTTTGCTATTGTGTAACATTGGGAACAGCGACACTATAATTAAGAGATAATGAAAGTGAATTTTTTTTTTTCCCAAAAGACAGTTGTCTCCTTCTGTTAGAGAAAGACTTTTTAAGTACAGGCAAAGTCAAGTAATTATTTTAAAACTAGGCTAAGGTTTTCCCTTCCCTTGGCACTTGGCTGTTCTCTGGCAGCAGGATGTGTAACGGAGCAGTTTAAGTTGTTAATACAAGGCCGAACAGCAGCACTGTGAGGGCAGCCATGCGGACGCACAGGAACACCTTGTCACGTGACACTCTAGATTTAATGGAATATTAGCTGTTTTAGATAGGAAATACCCCATTCACAATTCAAAATTTAGACTAACAGATTAAGTTCAAGGTTTTTACATTCCGTAATGATGGCTCATGTCTTTAAAATCCATGCTTTCTGGCAATAAAGTTGGCTGAAAGAGGTCCTCCCGCATCTTTCTCATCAGGAGCAATACTCTTTTTTCTGAGATGGTGTCTCACTCTGTTGCCCAGGCTGGAGTGCAGTGGCGCAGTCTCAGCTCACTGCATCTTCTGTCTCCTGGGTTCAAGCAGTTCTCCTACTGCGGCCACCAGAGTAGCGGGAACTACAGATGTGTACCACCATGCCCAGCTAATTTTTGTATTTTTAGCAGAGAGGGGGTTTTGCTATGTTGGCCAGGTGGGTCTCAAACTTCTGACCTCAGGTGAGCTGCCCATCTCAGCCTCCCAAAGTGCTGGGATTACAGGCGTGAGCCACCGCGCCCAACCGGAAGCAGTACTGTTGTCTGGAAACAATGGAATATAAACTGCCAATCTTACAGCACCAAAAAAATCTGTGTTCAGAATCTCTGAAGTATTTTTTCTGAAAGAGGAATGTACAGTTTTCTCTGTGCCTGTGATTTTAGACGTTTTCTATTTTCACGGCTGACTCGTTCTGTTTACCAGTTTGGTTTAATTAACATTTAGGAGAATGAACAAAATAATTCTTGCATCCCTGTTATGGTAATTTAATGCAGTGTGTCAAATTCTTCAATAATCTAATGAAAATTTGAAATTAAAAGTACCTTACTAGTTTCCTAAAGGAATTAATCATGGGGATAAGAATGTATATGCAAAAGATGTTATCACTAATGTTAATGGAAATATCAAACTCTTCAAAATGTGTTCTTTTTTTCTTTTGTTGAGACAAGGCCTTGCTCTGTCACCCAGGCTGTAGTGCAGTGGTGTGATCTGGGCTCACTGCAACCTCTGCCTCCCAGGCTCAAGCATTCCCCCCCACCTCAGCCTCCTGACTAGCTGGGACCATAGGAATGTGCCATCACACCCCACTCATTTTTGTATTTTTTATAGAGATAGGATTGCACCATGTTGCCCAGGCTGACCTCAAACTACTGGGCTCAAGTGATCCACCCGACTTGGCTTCCCAAAATGCTGGGATTATAGCGGTGAGCCACCATGCCTGGCCCTCCAAACTCCGTAAAATATCTTAGAGGTTTATTCTGAGCCAGTGTGAACAACCACAGCCTGGGGGAAAAAAAAAAACACAAACCCAAGAACCATTGAGTAAGTGGTCCTGAGACAGTCAGGTTACAGTTTGGTTTTATACATTTTAGGCAGACGAGTTTTAGGTAAAGACATGAATCAGTACATGAAAGGTATCCATTTTTTCCACCCCAAAAGATGGGCATCTTGAAATGGGGGCTTACAAGTCATAGGTGGGTTTTAGGGATGGTTGAGTTAATTGGTTGAGAGAGTTAAGCTATTGTCTGGAGACTTGAAGAACAGACAGGAATGCTTGACTTGAGGCTGTGGGAGCCACGGCCCTTGTAACGTAGAAGAAGCCTCATGGGTGGCAGCCCTCAGAGAAACAGACTATAAATGTCTCTTGTTAGACTTTTGAGGTGTTGGGCTCTCAGCTAATCTCTCCTACATCTGGGAAAGGCCTAGAAAGGGAAGGCCTGGCTGCATTAATGGTGATTCTCCAAAGATGTAAATTTCCCCCACAAAGCATGGCTTTGGAGGGTCATTTCAAAATACGTCAAAGAAATTTATTTTGGGGTAAAATATTTTGATTTCTTTCAGGGTCTGCTATCTGTCATGTGATGCTATACCGGAGTCAGGTTGGGAAGTAAGCTACATTATACCAGGTTCATACAAATCCATTTAATGAAATTTTATGGTTAGGGTGTGACTTCACCCTTGCCTCACATGGTCACATGGCCTTAGGTCTTTTTTTATTTTTATTTTTAGATGAAGTTTCACTCTTGTTGCCCAGGCTGGAGTGTAGTGGCGCATTCTTGGCTCACTGCAACCTGCGCCTCCCGGGTTCAAGCAATTCTCCTGCCTCAGCCTCCCAAGTAGCTGGAATTACAGGCATGCGCCACCACACCCGGCTAATTTTGTATTTTTAGTAGAGGCAGGTCAGACCATGTTGGTCAGGCTGGTCTCAAACTCCTTACCTCAGGTGATGCACCCGCCTCGGCCTCCCAAAATGCTGGGATTACAGGCGTGAGCCACCATACCCCAATGGCCTTAGGTCTTCTTTCTAATCTGGTATCTTCTTGCCACACAGTCTGTTTTGATCAGTCTTATGATCTCCATTTTAACCTTAATGCTGGTCAGTTCGGCCTGAACTTGAAAAGGAAGTGGATATGAGGAGGTACATCTGACCTCCCATCCCATCATGGCAGGAATTCAGTTTTTTAGGTTTCTTTTGGCCAAGGGGGTGTCCATTCAGTTTGTTGGAGGGCTTAGGATTTTTTGTTTCTTTACGCTACATAGACTTAAGAATTTGAGCTTTGAAAAAAGACAGGTCATTGATTTATTTTTTAAAAAACACTTTGAGCTCAAGCAGTATGCCGGTAATATTCCTGCTGAGGAGGAGTGGAGATAGAGGATATGCCTGAACAGTTGTTACTCAGCTGAGAACTGAATTACAAAAGGAAGGTCCGTGATATCTTTGGACACAAAGGTCATGGATAAGCGTATTCCACCACAGCCTGAGCGACATAGTAGGACCCCGTCTGTACAAAGTAAAAGAATAGAAAATTAGCCAAACGTGGTAGCATATGCCTCTAGACCCAGCTACTTGGAGGGCTAAGGTGGAAGGATTGCTTGAGCCCAGGAGGTTAAGTCTACAGTGAGCCATGATTGCACCACTTTACTCCATCTTACCAGAAAAGAAAAGAACATTCCATTAGAGAAAAAAAAAAAAAATGCAAAAGCCTTAAGGTGAGAGCAATCAAATGTGGCTAATTACCTGTTGTAGTGTGTAGCACACTGCCTGGTACATAGAAGGAACCCAGATGTTATTTTAGTTACAAAATAACATCATTTTAGAAACAGTTTAATAGCCAATAAAATGTTTAATAAGTAAAATATGATAAATACAGCAATACAGTTTCATCATTCGCAGTCATTTTTTTGTTGACAAAAAAAAAAAAAAAAACACTCTCTAAAATATTTGAAGAGGCTTATTCTGAGCCAGATACAAGTGACCATGGCCCATGACGTAGCCTCAGGATGGCCTGAGAACATGTGCCCAAGGTGGGTGGGTTATAACCTGTCTGTACACATTTTTGGGAGAGCAGAGTTACAGGTAAAGACATAAATCAACACATACAAGGCATACATTGGTTTAGCGTGGAAAGGCAGGACACCTGGAAGGGGGCGCTTCCAGGTCATAGATGAATTCAAAGATTTCCTGATTGTCAGTTGGTTGAAAGAGTTAAGCTTTACCTGAAGAGTTATAGTCAGCATAAATAAGTATTTGAGTTAAGTTGAGGGGGTGGTGGGATGGAAGCTAAGGTTCTTGTTATATAGATGAAGTCTCTAAATGATAGATTTCAGAGAGAATAAATGTCAAATGTCTCTTATTGGACCTTAAAAGATGTCAGACTCTCCAGAAAAGATTTGGCAAGGGAGGGAGATTCTCTATCAAATGCAGATTCCCCCACTAGAGACAACTTTGCAGAACCATTTCAAAATATGTCAAAGAAAATGCATTTTGGGGTGAAATACTTTGATTTCCCTTAGGACCTGCTATCTATCATGTGATGCTATATTAGAGTCAGGCTGAAATCGGTATCTTATTGCTACTAAGAGTCTGTTTTGTCCGTCTCAGGATCCCAATTTTAATGTTAGTGCTGGTCAGTTGTGCCTAAACTCCAAAGGGAGGAGGGCATAATGAGGCATGTCCAACACCTCCTTTCTGTCATGTCCTAAACTGGTTTTTGAAGTTCCTTTGAAATCCCCTTCACCAAGAATGGGGTTCATTCAGGCAGTTTGGGGCTTAGAATTTTATTATGGGCTTACAACATATGATACATAAGTAGAATAAGTTTTTTGTTTGTTTGTTTTTGAGACAGAGTTTCGTTCTTGTCACCCAGGCTGGAGTGCAATGATGTGATCTCAGCTCACTGCAAACTCTGCCTGCCAGGTTCAGGTGATTCACCTTCCTCAGCCTCCCGAGTAGCTGGGATTATAGGCATCCGCCATCACGACCAGCTAATTTTGGAATTTTTAGTAGAGATAGGGTTTCACCATGTTGGCCAGGTTGGTTTCGAATCCCTGACCTCAGGTGATTCACCCACCTCAGCCTCCCAAAGTGCTGGGATTACAGGTGTGAGTGACCATTCCCAGCCAGTAGAAAAGTTTAAAATTAACAAGTATAATATCTCAGTTTGTTTTGCATCTGTGTACATAGTAAAATCATTTAGAAGGGTATATACTGTAGGGGCCATCCAGAAAAAATCTTGCCCATCGCCCTCTGAAGGTTCACTGAAAAATCAACTCACCAAAGGCAGATTAATTGGAGAAAAAGTATACAAATTTATTAACATGCACACAAGGGATAATCATAGATTGATTACATGACCCTCAATGGAGTAGAGAAGCTTTTACCTTATAATTGAAGTTACAGAAAGAGTGGGGGCTTGGATCAAAACAGGTTATGAAAAGAGAGGAAGATGAGCCTGGCTAGCAAAGGTGTTCCTGTTATGTAAATGAAACCTCACAAGTAGGTGGTAAAACCTAGGCATGATGAGAGAGAGAGAATAGATGGCGAATGTTTCTTTCAGACCCTTAAAGATGTCAGACCCTCAGTTAGTCTTTCCTAGACAAGGGAAGGCCTCAGAGAATGCCTGGCTGCCATCAAGACAGATTCTCTCTACAGATGCAAATCTCCCCCACAAAAGATAGCTTTGCAGAGCTACTTCTGTTTGCGGGGCTTCTGAAGGGCCCTGTCAAAATAGATCAAAGATATGTATTGCAGGATCGTGTATTTTGGTTTTCTTCAGTGGAGAGCACTTGAACGCACTGGAATCTGATAAATGCAAGAAACGTGGTCTGACTTGGGAAAAGCTAAAAGGCCATGGTGGGGTGGCATCACCTCAGGTGCAGTCTGTGGCAGAAGACTGTTTTCTGGCTCCTGCGCGTGAGTGGTAAGCCAGAGCCCTCACCCTGTAATGAGAGCCAGGAACACGTATCGGTAGGAAGAGCTTGAAGTCACTTTTGGAGCTCCTAGGTTGGGGAGAAGCAAGTCAGGCGGTTGTCATATTCCTTGGAGAACAGATTCTGTCTGGAGGCTGCTCATCAGCCACTCTGAATTATTTTTATTGACCTTCAGCTGCTTTTGCCCGGGGGCATTTTAAAGGTGCCAGTGGGCCTTGGGCTGTTTTACAATTACAATAGCTGATTTGAATTGCTAGTTGTAGAAATGCGTGCTCAGCAGGGTCTTCGCTCTGTCGTTTCCTGGTTTCTATGGTGCTTCTGAAGTTGAGGAAACCTGATTTGGTGTCACTTGACAAGCCTGCTTGTCTGATTCAGCACTTACCTTCCCTTCTCAGATAGACTGCAATGATTTAACCTTACATTTATTTTAACACCCTGCTCTTAAAAGATTTATAAAGAGGTCTACAAATTGCTCTAGATATTATGAAAAAAAATCATAGTATGCTTGATTTTCTTGATCAGTGTTCACACTTTTCACATAAACGAAGTTATTAAATGTTGTATATAAAGTTTCAGTGCCGCGAAAGAAATAGTACTCGAATATAAAATTTTCTTTTTAATTCTCAAGTTACTTCTGTATAGAAGGGTGCACCCTTTACAGATGGAACAATGGTGAGCACACAGTTGGACAAGGGAGGGAAAGGGATTCTTATCCCTGACTCACGTGCCCCCCCTCCATGTCGTTCCCCTATTGGCTAGGGTTAGACCGCACAGACTCAACTAATTCCGATTGGCTAATTTAAAGAGAATGACGGGTTGAGTGCTTTGGTGGGAGTCAGGGCAGAGCAGGTAGCGGGTAATTGGAATGAGTTAGGGTGGAGCAGGTGATTAGAATGAGTCAGGATGGACTAGGTAATGGAAAAAGGTTGCTGTACGAGGAAGTTAAGTTTAAAAGTAGAAGGCAAAGAATTGAACATACTGACATATTCTTTGAAAAGAAATCTAGAACTCATATCTAACATTGAATTTCAGGAACTTTTTGTTATACCTAACTTTTTGAAGTGATTATTAAAAACAGCAAGTTCTCCAGCATATTCCTTCAGTCAGATACACTTCATAAGAATTATGAGGCCTGTGCGGTGGTTCACACTTGTAATCTCAACACTTTGGGAGGCTGAGGCAGGAGGATTGCTTGAGCCCAGCAGTTTGAGACCAGCCTGGGCAACATTACAAGACCCTGTGTCTATGAAAACCAAAAAAAAAAAAAAAAAAATTGACAGGCATGATGGTGCACGTAGTCCCAGCTTCTCGGGAAGCTGAGGTGGGAGGATTGCTTGAGCCTGGCAGTTGGAGGCTGCAATGAGCTGTGATCGTGCCATGCATTCCAGCCTGGGTGACAGAGCAAGATCCTGTCTAAGAAGAAAAAATATATATATATATGAAATGTCATTTGTTTGCCAGAAGCTTGAAGTCACTTGTCACAAATGTTCATTCTTCAATTAACCCATGAAAACCCACAGTAACTTATTAAGCCTTATTTGTTCCTTTTGAGCTTGGGTGTTTACTGATAGCTTATTCCCATATTCAATGTCTTATTAGAATAATTGACCAAAATTTTATTCTACCTCCCCTTTTCTCTTTAAGCAACTTGAGTTTTACCTAAATGATGAAGCACTTAAAAAAATATATTGCTGGTAATATTTGTTGAATCATGCCATCTACATACCTGTTTAGGACATCTGATTTCTTTTTTTGTTTGTTTGTTTGGTTGGGGAGGAGAAGGGGTTAATCTGCTCTGTGGATGCAGCAACAAACCAAACAAAGTACTTGCCTTCAAGGTTTCATTCTAATGTTGGGGAAGTTTAATAAAACTATGTGATAATTCATACAAGTGTTAAATGACCCAAAGAAAAATAAAGTCAAGTTTAGGGAATACTGAAGGAAGTGTGCAGGTCCTATGTTGCAGAGAGTGATTAGAGGAAACCCCTGGATGTGGCACGTCAACCAAGAGGGGGCGACAAACCAGACCGCAGTGCTGTGAGACAAGACATTGGGCTCTTAGGAATTACGATTCAGGAGAGACAGATTTGGCTGTAAGCCACATTGTGTTCCAAACCAAGTGAGGGTTTTTCAGAGGAAGCTAAGGGTGATTACACACGTCGTTTTGAAGGAAATATCATGGGTGAAGGCGGCCGGCTTAGCACAAGTCCATAGTTCATTTATGGTTGCTGTTTAGGAGTTGCAGCGCTGGCGAAATTCAGCTGTTTTTCAGGATATCGTGGTTGTGGTGGTGAGGTGCCCTTCAAAGATTCAAGGCAAGGTACCAGATTATTCTGCTAGGTTGCCAGTGGTGCAGGCAGTCCTGAGAATGGATTCTGCTTTAGAGCACTGAACTATAGTGATGCCATTTTATATGTTTGACAGATAACATTTGAGCAGAGACCTAACTGAAGTGAAGGGGGCCAAGTCATGGTATCTGGGAGAAGAACATTCTAGCCATAGAGAATGTGAGATATCATTCATTAAGATCCAAAAAATAATTCTGTGACTGTAGTGTTGCAGGAAAAAAAAAAAAAAAAATGGGATTCTTGTCACATGACCAGGAAAGATTAGGCTCACAGACACACAGAAGGGTGAGGAGCGGAATTTATTGGGCAAAAAGGAAAAAGGAAATAAACATCAGCAAAGTGAGATAGAGTCCTGCTAACAGGCTCTCCATCTCACGGATTAAATCCCACCGTCCACACAGAAACAAGAGAGACCAGGCTCCTCCCCACCGTAAACAGTGCAAACTTCCCAAGGCCCCACCCCCTCCTCCCAATGTGAAGACGGGTGTTACTCAGAAAGAATCATTTGGGGAAAAGGGTGGGCTTCATCCGGACTGGCAGTCCAGTTTTTTATCCCTCATGCTGTTTTAGGCTTGAAGGCAGGATTTCGTCAGGGGTTGGGGGCGGGGGGGTCCTTGGCTGCCTCCTGTCTCTATCACTGGTGTTTATATTTTTCCTGAAACAAAATGATGTAGTGAGAGTCATTTTGGGATTTATTGCTTCCCACACACGTTTCCGATAACCCTTAGGTAATGATGCTTGCTCTTGTTGTGTTCTGACCTCTTTTCCAACCTCAGCCCAAGCCATGTAAATTCTTCCTGTAATTCTAGTAGTGGCTGCCAGTGAAACCATCTCCTAGCCAAGTGGGGAAAGATACTTGTTTTTGAGTTAGATTTGACTGACTCTGTGGCTCATCATTTCGGTAGAAAATTCTCCAACAGCTTTTGTGTCTTCTCCTCTTATCTACTTTTATTGTTTGCATTCATGTTTGATATCTCCAATGTCAATACAGGGTTTGGGACAAAATGGAAACAGTAAATATACTGATATTGATAAATATGTCACACTTAGCTCTCTTCCCAGTTAAGGGTGGTATGTGCTAAGTGTGCTAAGTAGTCCCTTTCTGTCAAAAATGCATCAGTCGGCCGTGTGTGATGGCTTATGTCTGTAATCCCAGCACTTTGGGAGGCTGAGGCAGGCGGGTCACGAGGTCAGGAGATCAAGACCGTCCTGGCCAACATGGTGAAACCCTGTCTCTCCTAAAATACAAAAACATTAACCAGGCATGGTGGCAGGTGCCTGTACTCCCAGCTACCGGGGAGGCTGAGGCAGGGGAATGGCTTGAACCTAGGAGGTGAAGGTTGCAGAGAGCTGAGATCGTGCCGCTACATTCCAGTCTGGCAACAGAGCAAGACTCCATCTCAAAAGGAAAAAAAAAAAAAAGAATGCATCAGTAACGTTAAAGGCGTGTTCTCAAACATTGACTAACCAAAAAAAAAAATTCCAAATACTTGAATGAAATGTCAACCTGAAGTAATTGAAAGCATCAGAATCCAGTTTTGAAGAGTTTATTCAAGCAAGAATCTGGGAAACATGAACTCCAGAGAAATGAGGCCAGTGCTCTAAAGTAAAAAGTTAAGGTCTTCCTTATGTATGGGCAGAAAACAAGGAAATTTAGTAGGATTATAACTTTTTTTATGTAAGGCTTCTTCATGAGTTGTAATAATTTAGTTATTTTTCTTTTCTCTATAGCTTTTCTTCTTTACAGCTTGTTATCATTTCTTTCCCAATTTAAAAGAGTTCATTTAACATTCCGCCTTAGATAATGTGATAGTCATCAAGTCTGTGTGTGAGAAAGGTAAGAGGGAAATTAATCTGTAATGAAGATGAACAGTTAAGCGAGAAGGGGTCTTCCCTGGTGCCTTTTAGTCATTTGCAACTTTTTACAAAACAGTATAGATAAGGGGAAAAGACTAATCTGTAATCAGACAAACAATCAGAGAAACAAAGCTTACAGCTTCCTAGGTTACAGCTGCCTGTTAACATGATCCAGGTCCCATAATAATCACATTCCCTTAAGGCTCTAATATTTTAAAGTTCCAGCAACTTAGATTTGAGAAAAAATGTCTTTCTTTGTGTTTTGGCATGAAAATTTGATGCATTTTCTTTAGTTTTAGCATGAAAATTTGATGAAGACAAATCTTTTTCTTTAGCAGACAGTATCTTTAATTAAAAAAAAAATCCAAAGGACTTGCATATATTAACTCATATAAGTCTCAGAAAACCTGTGTTTTTTACAGGATGAAAGTAAAGCATAGGACTGGCTAAGTGACTTGCCGAAGGTCACTCAGGTGAAGCCAGTATCTCAAACCAGGTTCTCTGGTTCTAAAATGTTTCCTCTTAAAAAATAAAAAATCATCTGTTGACTGTTGTTCTCAGGTTGTCTTGCTAAAGAATGATGGTAATTTGTAATGTTAATGAGACTTCCAAAATTAGGATCCACATTTTGATTCCATGTCTTGCTGCTAACATACTGTACAAAAGGTGAAGGTTAAAAGAAAAACCTATGTTTTTTGTTTCTGTTTTTAAAATCTTACATTAAAGTACCCTCATTTAAAGTGTTCTCTAACCTCTAGGCCTATTCATGAGCAGAATAATGACTTCCTCCTCATTTTAACTCCTGGAGTCCCCACTATGATTGTCTTAGGTTAGTGCCATGCTACCATTTAGTTTATACAGTTTATCATGTTAAATTAACTTTCATTGTTAATGTTACTTCCTGTGTATGTAAATTCTTTAGGGGTTGGGTCTGTGTCCTAATAATCTTATGTGCCTGGATTAACTCAACAACATTATAAAGTAATTATGGCACCTTATATAGATTTTTAACCAGAGATGTTTAGATAACTGGTCCAAAAGCAGAGAAATAGTCGGCATCATGGTGTGAAGAAAATCTAAGTGCCTAGCTCCCAGTTTGTGATACTTTCTGCCATTTCAGAACATTTTAGTGTAAAAGTCTTGAGACCTCTTATAGGAATAGAGCCGTATCCAGAATGAATATCACCCTACTGGGGGACACTTTGGATAGAATATTCTTAAAATTCTCTTTGTTTTCATTTTCTATTCTCTATCAAAATACACATTGGTTCCTATTGTATAAAAAAGGAAATAATTTTCTGGAAAAAAAAATAGGTGTAGATTCTGTTAAAAGCTTCAGCCCAATTAAATTTAAAGGAGTTTAATTGGGCAATGAATGATTCATCAATCAGGCAGCCCCCAGAACCACAGCAGATTCAGAGAGACTCCAAGGATGCCTCGTGGTCAGAACAAATTTATAGACAAAAAAAAGGGAAGTGACCTACAGAAATTAGAAGTGAGGTACAGAAACAACTCGGTTGGTTACGGTTCAGCACGTGCCTTATTTGAATACAGTTTAAACGCTCAGCACTGTATGAGTGGTTGAAGTACGGCCGCTGGGATTGGCCAAGACTCAGGTGTTGTTACAGATGCATACTCCTAAGTTAGGTTTTCAGTCTTGTCTATCTATTAAGTTTGGTTGCAGTTCATCCACAAGGACTCAAATATAGAAGTACAGAGTCCTTCTTAGGCCATGTTTAGTTTGCTTTAACAGGCCCTATAAGGCTGCCCTAGTTTTTTTCCTTTATAAAATAGAGTTGACAAAGCATCCTTTTATAAAAGAGAAAGACTATAAGGATTAAGTGATTTTTTGTAATGTGTAAATTGCCTTAAGTGTTTCAGAGATAAGTGATTAGGAATATATAGTAGTAATAGTACTGTTTTAGTTCCTACCACTCTGCTATAAACCAAGGATAATTAATACTATCTCTTGCTGAATACTGTGTGACTCATAGCCGAATGGCGAATTTTCGTGTGCTCGGCTTGGACTTGATTGCTTCAAGCCGTAATCTAAAAGTGCCTGAGCTGCTCTATTAATTAAGATTTAATAGAATGTCTTGTGATGCCTGAGGATATTTTGTAAAAGAAAGTTAGAGGTTAATATACAGGATTACCCTTAACTTCACTTAGTCATCTGTGAGTCTGTCATCTATGAACTGATTTAAATTCTTTGCACATCAATTGCGAAAGCGGACTCCTCCCTGCGTGAGTTGTATCTTCAACTGTGTCATTGACTGGAACTTCAGAACTCCCTTCTTACCAGGGTAGCCTGTTTCCTCATGCTTTAGGATAAATACTTTAAGGATTTTTGTTTTAAAGATTTAAGTTGTTTAGTTCTATCACTGGGAAAATAGAACAGTCTTAAAATGCCTTGTGCTTTTACAGCTAGTATAGATGATGTCTCATTTATATTAGTACAGAACTTCTGCTGAGTATACCTTTGTTTTCAAGTTCATCAAAGTGCTGGATTTATTTTGGAATGCCATCATTGGGATTGCTTTATATTATGAATATCTCTCCATTAACCTAAGGAAATTCAAGGTATTTTGCATTAGAACTACCTCAACCCCACATACGTGTTTCTTGGCCTGGCAGGATTTGTGTTGTCGGCCTTCCTGCCAAGACATTTCATGAGGCCCTGAAAAAGAATTTACTTCTTGTTAGTGTGTATATGGCTACCTCTCTCTCTCTCCTCTGAGGGGAATAAAATGGTGTTTCTGTCATTTTACGTGGCACAATGGGAGAATATTTTCAAGACAGCAGACAGGAAATAAAGATTAGTGTGTTAAATGAAAAAAATAGGCACTGTGCATACTACGTTTTTCTGTGTGTATTATGACTCTGATATTACATATGAGGAAAAGGAAAAAAATAGATGATTAGGGAACCTAGAAAGATGAGTGGTCAAAAACAGGACAAGATTTTGATGCAGGAACAAATACTCTGCCATTTGAATGAAATAGAAAATTGGAACAGTAAAATATTAAACACAATCCATTTCCAGTTCAGTTGAGACGAAAAGTTGGAGAGTGTAGCCTGCAAATATAAACTTCTGCATGAAGCTTATACCTTTTGGTGGATTAAAAAAAAAAACTTTTCTGACATAAATCCATCGTTACTCTTTACTGAAAATTTTATTGTTTAGAAATATTTTATACCTTCCTCTTTATGAAGGGGGGGTGGCACTGCCCTTTCATTCCCCGCTCAGCATTTCACGATTTTACAAGTATCCGTGGTAATAATTGAAGCCAAAATATTATTCACTGTACTTTATATTTCCAAATATGTTTCTTAAATTGGTAATAAACAGAAAATAATAACTGGTTTGTGATATTGAACATTCAGTGATGGCTCCGGTGTCACCCATCTTTGGAGGAACTGCCAATATTTTGTTACAGAAATGTGGTCCTCATGTGTATGTGAGTGTGACTCAGAATAACAATCACAGCAGCTTGTTGGTCTTATTCATTTTTTATTTTCACCCATCGTGGTCAGGAAGCAGCCCCTAAGCCAGAGCTGATACTCAGAGACTGTGTACTGCTACAGACCGTTTACTGTGGATGTTCCTTCAATCTGACTGGAACAGTGCTTTTCCCAATAGCTCAAGGTCGCTCCTAAATCAACTCAAATGATTTATTTTTTATTGAGACGGGATCTCACTTTGTCACCCAGGATGGAATCCAGTGGCACGATCATGGCTCATAGCAACCTCAACCTCCTGGACTGCAACAGTCCTCCTACTTCAGCCTCCCAAGTAGCTGGGAATAGAGGCAGGCCCCAGCATGCCTGGTGATACAGTTTGGTTGTGTCCCCACTCAAATCTCATCCTGAATTGTAGTTCCCACCTGGTGGGAGGTAATTGAATTGTGGGGGCCATTACCCCCATACTGTTCTCGTGATAGTGAGTTCTCCTGAGGTCTGATGGCTTTATAGGGGGCTTTTCACCTTTTTGCTCAGCACTTCTCCTTGCTGCTGCCATGTGAAGGACATATTTGTTTCCCCTTCTGCCATGATTGTACATTTCCTGAGGCATCACCAGCCATGCTGAACTGTGAGTCAATTCAACCTCTTCCCTTTATAAATGACCCAGTTGTAGGTATGTCTTTATTAGCAATGTGAGAATGTACTGATACACCTGGCTCTTTTTTTTTTTTTTTTTTTTTTTTTTTTCTTGGGTAGCAACGGAGTCTTATTACGGGACTGGGATTACAGGCATGAGCCACCATGCCCAGCCTCAGCTCTTAAATAATTTTAATATCACTCCTCTATCCCAGATTTATCCAAGACATTGCCTCCCAATTCTGGTTTAGCTTGCCTTTCCCTGTATGGCAACCAGAGTGAAAGTGCCCAGTGCTATGGGGAAACAAGAGGTGCCAGTTCGTAGAACGTGGGAGGAAGGTGGTCATAGATTCCACATCTGTGAGATGGAGGTTATAACCTTGGATCCCTCCTAGACTTATGGGCCTTTGTTTATACAGGTCAAATATTGGAACATTACTTAAAACAGTATGTGTTCAGCAATCATTTGCCATGCTATTACTACTACTGTAATTATTATTAATATTAGATAATTTTTCTGCAGAAATGTCGAGCTGGGAGTACCTGAGAGGGCAGGCACAGAGACTGTGCCTCTGTTCTGAGATCTGTAGTCATGAGCAGGGATGCCTTTGAAGGTCCTATAGTTGAGTGAGATTAGATAAAGTACCTGGTTATATTTCCCTCTCATCTCATCATCTCCCTTCCTGCCTTCAGCACCCACCTAACAGGAGTAGCAGACCGACCACTGCAAAGAATTGTCACCTGGATATTTTCTACTTAATGTATCCTTAGAACATGTTTCCTTAATTATCCTGTACAGTAGCTTTGAAATCCTTAGATGGGTGGCTTCCTTGGGAGCATACTCTACCTTTCAGAATTGAAAATATAGTTAATAATGGGGACGTAAAGAGACAATACCTACCTGAAAAGATTGTTTGGAACACATAGAATGTATATGTGTAATGCTAGCCCAACACCCAGAGTGCTGCAGTGTAGGTGCTCAGTTAATGTTAATGCCTTTCCCCTTTCCTTCCATTTTATCTTAATTTATTGTATGCCTCTATTCATGTTCTGGCCTTTTTCTCTTATCTCACCTATTGTAATAATTTCCTTTCTGATACTCCTTGTTCCAGTTTCTCTCCTTGTTCTCACCCCACAATACCTCCTGCATCCTGCTCCAAATGAATTCTTCCTAGATAACAAAGTTTGTGAATAAATTATTCCCTTTTTATAAAATGAAGGAAAGAAAAATGCAATAGAGAATCTATTTTTTGCAATGCAATGACCTACAGATTCTGAAACTCTCCCATAATAAAACATCTAAAACGATAGATGAAATATTTTTAAATAACTTTTATCTGAATGGATAAGCCTGTAACAATGAAAGGGAAATCCTGTTAGGCCAGGAATAAAGCATGAGTACAAATGTGGGGAGGTGGCTAACCCTGGGAATGCTAAGCCTTTAGGGCATTTTTGGATCTAGGTGGCCTGCCAGTACCGGAAATAAAATTACACAGCATTTAGCACAGAAGTACAGAGAGATGGAGAATATGAAAGAGTGGATAAGTCACAAGTGGAATGAAGTGAGAAGTTAGAATAGAGTGTTAAGTTACAATCATGAAGACGATAGAGGAGAGACAGTATTCAAAGATATGTCTACGGGTTTTTCAGAATAATATACAGGAAGCTTAAAGAACACCAGTCTGTATAAATTAAAAGAAACCCATGCTTAGACATAACACTTATACTCAGGGTAGAAATCTGTATTAGTCTGTTCACACATTGATCTAAAGAAATACCTGAGACTGGGTAATTTGTAAAGTAGTTTAACTGGCTCACAGATCCACAGGCTGTACAGGAAGCATGATGCTGGCATCTGCTCAGCTTCTGGGAAGGCCTCAGGAAACTTACAATTATGGTAGAAGGTAAAGGCGGAGCACCACTTCACATGGCCAGAGGAGCAAGAAAAGGGGGGTGCTCCACACTTTTAAACAACCAGATCTCATGAGTACTCATTCACTATCATGAGAACAGCACCAAGCGGGTGATGCTCAACCATTGTTGAGTCACGATCCAATTACCTCCCAATACTGGAAATGACACTTTAACATGAGATTTGGGTGGGGACATAGACCTAAACTGTATCATTCCACCCCAGGCCCCTCCCAAATGTCATGTCCTTCTCACATTGCAAAATACAATCATGCCTTCCCAACAGTACCCAAAGTGTTATTCCACCATTAAGTCAGAAATCCGAAGTCCGAAGTATCATCTGAGACAAGGCTAGTTCCTTCCACCTACGAACCTGTAAAATGAAAAACAAGTTAACTACTCCCAAGACACAATGGGGATACAGACATTGGGAAGATATTTGCCTTCCAAAAGGGATATATGGGCCTAAAGAAAGGGGCTACAGGCCCCACACAAGTCTGAAACCCAGAAGGCTAGTCATTAAATTTTAAAGCTCCAAAAAATTGTCCTTGGGCTCCATGTCTGACATCCAGGGCACACTGGTATGAGGGGTAGGCGCCCACAACCTTGGGCAGCTCTGCCTCTGTGGCTTTGCAGGGTTCAGCCCCTGCAGCTGCTTTCACGGGATGGCATTGAGTGCCTGCAGCTTTTCCAGACATATGGTGCAAGCTGTCAGTAGCTCTACCATTCTGGGGTCTGGAGGATGGTGGCCCTTTTCTCACAGCTCCACTAGGTAGCACCCCAGTGGGGACTCTGTGAGGGCTTTAACCCTACATTTGCCCCCCACACTGCCCTAGTAGAAAGTTCTCTATCAGGGCTCCAGCACTACAGCAGTCTTCTGCCTGTACATCCACACTTTTCATATATCCTGTGAAATCTAGGCGGAGACTCCCAGGCCTCAGTTCTTGCCTACTCTGTGTAGACACAGGCTCAAAGCCATGTGGAAGCCACTAAAGTTTATGACCTACATGTTCTGTAGCAGCAGCCCAAGCTGTACCCAGGCCACTTTGAGCCGTGGCTGAACCTGGAGAGGCTGGGATGCAAGGAGCAGTGTCCCAAGGCTTCACAGGGCAGCAATGTCCTGGCTCTGGCCCATGAAACCATTCTTCCCTTCTAGGCCTCAAGAGGGGTGCTGTGAAGGTCTCTGAAATACCTTCAAGGCCATGTCCCCATTGTCTTGGCTGTTATCACTTTGACCCTTTTTAATTTGTGCAAATTTATGCAAATTTCTGCAACCTGCTTGAATTCCTCTTCTGAAAATAGGCTTTTCTTTTCTACCACATGGCCAGGCTCCAAATTTTCCAAACATTTATGCTCTGCTTCTCTTTTAAATATAGGTTACAGTTTTAGGTCATTTCTTTGCTCACAGATATGAGCATAGGGTGTTAGGAACAGCCAGGCCACATCTTGAGCACTTTTCCTACTTAGAAATTTCTTCTGCCGGGTACCCTAAATCATCACTCTCAAGTTCAAAGTTACACAGATCCTGAGGGCAAGGGCACAATGCAAGCCATGTTCTTTGGTAAGTCATGACAAAAGTGACTTGTACTCCAGTTCCCAATAAGTTCCTCATTTCCATCTGAGTCCTTGTTAGCCTTGCCTTTGCTGTCCATATTTACTGCCAGCATTTTGGTCATAACCATTCATCTGGTCTCTAGGAAGTTCCAGACTTTCACTCATCTTCCTGTATTCTTCTGAGCCCTCCACACTCTTCCAACCTCTGATTGTTATCCAGTTGCAAAGTTGTTTTCATATTTTCAGGTATATTTATAAGCAATGCCTCACTTCACAGTACCAATTTTCTGTAATAGTCCATTTTCAAACTGCTTTATAAAGAAAACCTGAGACTGGGTAATTTATAAGAAGAGGTTTAATTGGCTCATGGGCCTGCAGGCTGTACAGGAAGCATGATGTTGGCATCTGTTCAGCTTCTGGGAAGGCCTCAGGAAACTTACAGTCATGGCTGAAAGTGGAGGGGGAACAGCACTTTCAAATGGCCAGAGAAGGAGCAAGCAAAGTGGGGGAGGTGCTACACACTTTTAAACAACCAGATCTCATGAGCACTCACTCACTCACTGTCACGAGAAGGGGATGGTGCTAAACCATTCATGAGAAACCACCCCCATGGTCCAATTATCTCCCACCAGGCTGCACCTCCAACACTGGGGATTACAGTTGAACGTGAGATTTGGGTGGGCACACAGATCTAAACACTAGCAATACTGCAACAGTGGTGTTAGCCAAAAGATAGTGAAATAATATCTTCATAAGAAAAAGCAATTATCAACTTAGAATTTTAATGAAATAAGGACATTTATTATGCAAGCAAAAATAGAAGAAGATTGACCACCAGAAGGCCCTCCTCACTAAAGGAACTTCTAAGGGTAGACTTCAAGAAGTAATTGAAAACGGCCTCCAGAAAACAATCTGAGGTACAGAAAGAAGTGATCAGTAAAGATAAAAGTAAACGTCAAACCGACAGTAGCATGTTATAGAAAAACAATGATGTGTGG
>NW_016804209.1:3171042-3279802 GCF_001698545.2 Rhinopithecus bieti | reverse complement strand
GCAGCACTATTCACAATAGCAAAGACTTGGAATCAACCCAAATGTCCATCTGTGACAGACTGGATTAAGAAAATGTGGCACATATACACCATGGAATATTATGCAGCCATAAAAAAGGATGAGTTTGCATCCTTTGTAGGGACATGGATGCAGCTGGAAACCATCATTCTTAGCAAACTATCACAAGAACAGAAAACCAAACACCGCATATTCTCACTCATAGGTGGGAACTGAACAATGACATCACTTGGACTCGGGAAGGGGAACATCACACACTGGGGCCTATCATGGGGAGTGTGGCAGGGGGGAGTGCATTGGGAGTTATACCTGATATAAATGACGAATTGATGGGTGCTGATGAGTTGATGGGTGCAGCACACCAACATGGCACAAGTATACATATGTAACAAACCTGCAAGTTATGTACATGTACCCTAGAACTTAAAGTATAATAATAAAATAAAATAAAATAAAATAAAAAAATAAAAAACAAGGTACAGCACAAAAACAAAACAAAAAAAAAGAAAAACAATGATGTCTGTTTCAGTAGCACTAAAACAAACACACCCAAAAAAAAGCTAAATTAAGGATAGAGGCAGATTACTGGAATCAAAACCCTACAAGGTTCTTGTATTTTCAAGAAGGAGAGCAGTTGATTATCTTCGGACCTTAAGTATGCATAGTAAAAACTTCAGTGAAAAGATGGGCTCACATGTAAAACAGTGTCTTTTAATCAGATACCTGGATATGAAAGGATGGCAGCCTATTGATTCCCCACTGCTCTTGTAGTTAAAGCCTCTCAGTTGCTACATTAGGCTTCTTGTCGTTAATCTTCTCACTCTTCTCACTTTTCCTCTCATCAAGTTCATTATATGAAATTACAACTCTTTACGGAGTTCTGTGTGTTTAATAACACACATGTTGTGAAATCACTTTAACTCTCTCTACAGGCCTCATGATGAGGACCAGTGCTTGTGATTCATTAATGTCCAGCTCATTGTGTTTTACCTGAAGAGCCTCGCCAAGCGTCTGATGGCAGCAGCGGCACTGTGTGTGTGGTTGTTTGTCAAGTCAGAGCAGTTGCACCTGCTTTAGAGGGCCTTCCCAGCCCACGGTGCACGGTGGTCCCTTCTTCCCCTGAATTCTGCTTGTTGGCACCCATCTGTCTCATGTAAGATGGAAGTATCAATAGTACCTTACTCTTATCATTATGATATGAGTTAAATGGATTAATACGTGTCAGAGCACTTAGAGCAGTGCTTTTATACCACGCCAGCTAAATACTGGTGAATAATTGCTCCCTAGTTATCTTTTTGGGAGGATTATAGGTTGTTGCATCCATGTGTTAGATAACTAAATTGTAACTGGCCAAAGATAAGGTTAAGTTGTATACTTCTGTGGGAAATAGAAAAGTAGAGAGTATAGTAAGTGAGTACAATTAGTAAGTCAGTTACTAAGTAACTGACTTAGTGAGTATTAGTCACTCATGAGTGACTTTTAAAATCACATTTCACTTGGAGAGCTCTTTGGAATCTGTCTCTAGTAGGCTTAGTGTAGTCATGAGAAAGAACTGTTTAAAATTTTGTAAACGTGTATTCGGATTCATAGATTTACTGCAAAAGTAGAAACATAGATGTACAGATTTTTAAACTAAAGGGATCTCAAGATGCCAATAAATTAGCTTTAGGGCTTGGGGAAAGCCTTCATACTTCAGGGCCTATGGCTCCTCTGTTGAAAACCAAAAGATTTTCTCTAGGTTCCATACCAGCATTAGCCAGTGCTTTGCCTTAAGTTCTAGGAATTACCCACGTTTTAAAACGAAGCAAAAGTACAGCTGAAGTACAGCGCAGTAGAGTGACTTGTTAGGGGCTGCGGAGGGGGAGGATAGGTTTCAGAACAGGTAACATTGTGAAGGGTCTGGAAACCAGTGGCTCTGCTTTCAGGTCAGGTGCCTCCTGCACACCATGCCGCCTGGGGTCCTGCTCTGCAGCAGCCCTCTCGGCCCTGGTCCCTTCTGTGTGCACAGTACTCATGTGAGCAGTATCAGAATTTCACATCTGTTGAACAATGTAGTGAATGTTTACATTACACATGATGTATGGTTATCTTTTTTTTTTTTTTTTTTTGGTTATATATATTTTTAGTATACCTTTCAGCCTCACCTAGTGAAGACAGAAGGGATGATATTTATTATCTCCCTTGCAAACCTGCAGGGCGGATATTTTGACTCCTTTCTTGCCAGGTGGATATCTCAGTATGGTGTTGGCAGGATTGCCTGTGTTCTGTAAGTGGCTATTCACCTAGTTCCAAGTCTAAGAATTCTTGAGTATTCAGTCAAAAGAGATTTAAAGGATTTGGTTAACAATAATGTACTTTCTGTTGTAATCAGGTATCCAAGTTAAAGACGGACTATAGACAGCCAAGTGTTTGATACAGAGCATGAGTAAATGGCTCTCCCTGTCTATTTCGGCAGACATGTTTAGAAAAATGACGTTCAAGCAATAACATTTTCCAGTTACAGATTTTAATTTTATTAAGATAATAAATCCTATACTGTTTTGCTAATCTAATGCTTTTTACTTGAGGACAATTTGTAAGAGTTTATGTAAGTCAATAGAGAAAATCTACTTTATATCCAGGAAAATATAGACAGAAGAAATTTAAGAATTTCTGAAAGAATTAATTAATTTGGAGAATTTGTATGATTGTGTTATTGTCTGCCTTGCACTGTGCTAGGTTTAGTGAATTCTAAAGGTGAAGGATACCTCCTATCAAGACATTCATAGTCTAGTGAAAGAGACATTTAGACAAAAATAGTACATTACAGCAAGATTCTCAGTAGAGATATGCACAGGTTGCAATAGGAGTAATAATAATTAAACTTGCAGTCTGGTTGAGGGAGGTGTGGGAGAAATGCCAAAAGCAGTCCTTTCATATTCTGAGACTACTTTATGATTCCTAGAATCGTTGAAGAAGCTGTAAAGCACTCTGGTACATGACCTTTTTAAGCTTTCTCTTGGATTGCTATGTATATCCAGTATGCCTCCGGTGCTTACCCAGTCTGTAGTCAGCCATGCTACCTGGCTTTTCAGCCTTCTCTTCTTCCTAGTTGTGGGACCATTAGCAAGTTATTGCCCTGTGTTTCGGTTTTGTAAGAAGAAGAAAGCAATAGTACCAACTTGGTAGGATCCTTGTAAATGTTAAGATCGTATATGGAAAACATTTTAGAATGCTGCCTGGTATACCATAAGGCTCAGACAATTTTAGTTCTTATTGTTATTAGTTTTGGTAGCTGGGTAGAATATTGAAACACTGTCACCATGTTGATCATTTAGATTCTCTTTCTAAAATGCTGATGTCAAATAAAATTTTACATTTTTCCCCCTTTCTAGCTCCAAGAGGAAAACGAGGATGGAAAACCTTTTATGCTGTACTGAAGGGAACAGTTCTTTACTTGCAAAAGGTAAAAGCAAAGTGGATAAATCCACTAAATTTGATGAAGTAATTAAACGAGGTCCAGTATATGTATATACAGTAGTCTCTCTTATCTGTGGTTTCACTTTCTGCAGTTGGTTTGCTAATGTTAAAAAATATTCAATGGAGAATTCCAGAAATAAACTATTTTAAATTTTAAATTGCATGCTGTTCTCAGTAGCATAATGAAATCTTTCTCAGTCCTGCTCCATCCTGACCAGATGTGAATCACCCCTTTGTCCAGCATAGCCATCCTATATTCGCCTATCCTTTAGTCACTTAATAGACGTCTCTGTGATGAGATCAGCTGTCCAATTATCGCAGTGTTTGTGTTCAAGTAACCCTTATTTTACTGAATAATAGCCCCCAGAGAACAATGGTGGTGGCATATTGTTATCATTGTTCTATTTTATTATTAGTTATTATGGTTAATCTCTTACTGTGACTAATTTATAAATTAAATTTTATTTTATATAGATATGTATAGGAAAAACATAGTATACAGTCATCCCTCCATGCACACAGGGGATCGGCTCCAGGACCTCCCTTATATACCAAAGTCCCCACGTACTCAAGTCCTGCAGTCAGCCTTGTAGAATCCACGTATAAGAAAAGCGGGCTTCTGCATACTCGGGTTTCATGCCCCACAAGTGCCGTATTATCGGTCCTCATTTGATGGAAAACAATCCGCATTTTAGTGCATCTATACAGTTCAAGCCCATTTTGTTTAAGGGTCATCTATATATAGGGTCCGGGACTATTCAAAATTTCAGGCGTCCACTGGGGGTCTTAGAACGCATCCCGCATGGAGAGATAAGGGGAGCCTACTGTAGTACGTATTCTTTATTCATCCTTCAGTGAACACTTAGGTTGTTGCCACCTTTTGGCTATTGTGAGTAATGCTATAGTGAAGTGCAAGTGGAGTGCAAATATCTCTTCAAGATCCTGATTTCATTTCTTGTGGATAAATACCCAGAAGTGGTACTGTGGGGTCATATGGTTCTGTTTTCAGTTTTTTAAAGAAACTCCATATGGTTTTCCAAAGCAATGTAGCATTTTATATCTGAACAACAGTACTTAAGGGTTCCAGCTTCCCCCCATATATGTGTTGAATTTATCTGAGCTCTGTGTTCCATTCTGTTGGTCTATGCATGTTTCTGTCTTTATGCCAGACCCATATTGATTTGGTATTGTAGCTTGGTAATATGTTTTGAAATCAGGAATGTGAGGCCTACAGCTTTGGTCTTCTTTTTCAGTATCGTTTATGGCTTATTCAGAGTCTTGTGATTACGTATATATTTTAGAATTTTTTTTCTGTTTCTGCAAAAAATCTCACTGGAATGTGCATAGGGATTTTATTGAATATGTAGGTCACTGTAGGCAGTATGGACATCTTAATAATGTTTAGTCTTTGAATCCCTGAACATGGAATGTCTTTTCATTTATTTGTGTCTTCTTTAATTTCTTTCAGCAGTGTTTTATAGTTTTCAGTGTATATGTCTTTTGCCTGCTTGATCAAGTTTGTTCTTAAGTATTTTTCTACTACTTTTTGATGCTGTTGTAAATGGTATTCATTTCCTTTTCAGACTGTTCATTGTTAGTGTATAGAAGTGGAACTGATGGTTGATTTTGTATCCTGCAACTTTCCTGAATTTGTTTATTCTAATAAGCTTTTGGGGAATCTTTAGGTTTTCTACATATAAGATCATTTGAAACTGTTTCTCATTTGAGGGTTTTTTATCGTGAAAAGATATTGAATTTCATCGCTTTCCTGCATCTATTGAGATATTCGTGTAATTTTTATCCTTTGATCTGTTAATGTATTTTATTGCTTTGACCGATTTTCATAGTTGAACCACCTTTACATCCCAAGGATGCATCTCACTTGGTCATTGTATATGATCTTTTTAATGTACCGTTGAATTCAGTTTGCCATCATTTTGTTTAGAGTTTTTGCTTTTATGTCCATAATGGATATTGGCAAGTAGTTTTCTCATAGTGCTGTTTTCTAGTTTTGATATCAGGGTCATGCTGGCTGTGTAAAATGAGTTTGGAAGTGTTCCCTTCTCTTCAATTTTTTGGAAGAGTTTGAGAATGACTGGCATTAGTCGTTTAACTGTTAGGTAGAATTCGCTGGTGAAGCCATCTGGTCCTAAACTTTCCTTTGTTGGAAGGGTTTTCATTACAGATTCAATGCACTTATTATTATAGATCCTTTCAGATTTTCTAGCTCTCCATACTTCAGTCTTGGTAGATTATAGGTTTCTAGTAATTTATCCCTTTCTTCTAGGTTTCCCAATTTGTTGGTGTATAATTGTTCATAATAGTTTCTTAGAATCCTTTTGGTTTATGTGGCATCAATTGCAATGCCTCCTGTTTCATTTCTGATTTTTTTATTTGAGTGTTCTCTATTTTTTTCTTAATCTAGCTAAAGGATTGTCAATTTTGTTTATCTTTTGAAAAGAAATTTTTAGGTTTTTTTTTCATTTCTCTATTTCATTTATTTCTGCTCTAACCTTTAATTAGATTTTCATTTATTTCTACTCTAACCTTTATTGTGTCTTTCCTGTGCTAACTTTGCATTACTTAGTTCTTTATCTGGTGTAAAAATAGGTTGTTTATTTAAATCTTCCTTCTTTTCTAATGTGTTTCTTGCCATAAACTTGCCTATTGGTACTCCTTTTGTTTCCTTCCATAAGTTTTGGCATATTGTGTGTCCATTATTGTTGGTCTCAAATTATTGTCCAGTTTCCTTTTTGATTTTTTTTGACCTGTTGATTGTTCAGGATCATGTTGCTTAATTTCCACATATTTGTGAAGTCTCCATTTTCCTTCTGCTGTTAATTTCTACTTCGGTTTCTTTGTGATTGGAAAATGTGTTTGCCATTATTTCAGTCTTCTTAAATTTGGTAAGATTTGTTTTGTAACTTAGAATTTTATCTGTCCCAGAGAATGTTCTGTGTGCACTTCAGAAGAATATATATTCTCATGCTGTTGAGTGGAATGTTCTGTATATGTCTTCTAGGATATTTGGTCCACTGTGTTTTTGAAGTTCTCTGTTTCTTTATTGATCTTCTGCCTAGAAGTTCTGTACATTATGGAGAGTGGGGTGAGGAAATATCCTACTCTTGTTAATTTCTACCTTCAGTCCTGTCATTGTTTACTCTATATATTTGTGTGCTGTGATGATGGATGCATATGTATTAATAATTGTTATGCCTTTGTGATGAAGTGACTCATCATTATATGTCATTCTTTCTCTCTTGACAGTTTTTTACTTATTTTGTATAATATAAGTATGACTACCCCTCTGCTCTTTTTATTACCAATTGCATGTAATATTTTTTCCATTCTTTCACATTCAGGTGTATGTGTCTTTAAATCTAAAGTGAGTCTCTTGTAGACAGCATATATTTGGGTGGCGCTCTCTCTCTCTCTCTCTCTCTCTCTCTCTCTCTCTCTCTCTCTCTCTGTCGCTGTCTCTCTCTCTCTCTCAATACATTCAGCCACGCTCCCAGCTTTGATTGGGAGTTTAATCCATTTGTATTTAGAGTAATTATCAATACAGAAAGACTTACTCTTGCTATTTTGCTATTTATTTTCTTTTCTGTCTTGTCACTTTTTTACTTTACTCTTATGAGTATTCCTTTCTGTTTCACTGATTTTTTTTTTGTAATAACCTTTATTTCTCATTTTCTTTTGTGTGTCTTTTAGGGGTTTTTTTGTTTGCTTACCATGGGGTTTACATAAAACAGTTAAAATGATCTATTTTAAGCTGATAATGATTTCAAGTCATATGACAAAACTATACTTTTATTCCCTCACAAATTATATCCTTTTTTATTGTGTTCCCACTAATGTATATTTATAGGTAAAGTATTTTAATACTTTTTGAAAAATTTCTATACCAGAGTTAAAAGTCATTTACACACCACTATTACAATATTAAAGTATTGTGTATTTTTCCTACATATGGTCAGCACTCCATATCAGTGATCGCTGCATTTGAGTTCAACCAACCTGAGATTGAAATATTCAGAAAAAAAAGTTCCACAAAGTTTCAAAAAACAAAACTTGAATTTTCCACACGCTGAGTACTATGTTGAATCTATGCCAATGTAGTGATATGTAGGCCTTTTATTAGGTATCATGAGTAATCTAGAGATGATTTAAAGTGTACAGAAGGGTATACATAGGATATATGCAAATACTGTGTCATGTTATGTAAGCGACTTGAGCATCTGTGGATTTTGGTATCTATCAGGGATCCTAGGACAAATCCCATGGATACCAAGCCCTGTCTCTGTTTACTTTTGCCATTGTGCTTTATACGTTCATGTTTCTGTTCAGCATTCTTTCATTTCAAGTTGAAGAACTCCTTTTAGACTGTCTTGTAAGGCAAGTCCAGCAGTAATGAACTCTCAACTTTTGTTTACCTGAGAAAATACTGTCTTTCATTTTTAAAGGGTAGTTTTGCTGGATGTAATATGCTTGTGTGGCAAGTGTTTTGTGTGTGTGTGTGTGTGTGTGTGTGTGTGTGTGTGTGTGTGTGTGTGTGTGTGTTTGAGCACCTTGAACATATCATCACAGTCACTTCTGGCCCTGGATCATTTATGCTGAGAAATCCACAGACAAATCACTTTTCTTTTGCTACTTTCAAAGTCTTTTCTTTTTCTTTGACTTTTTATAATTTTGTCATTGGTCCCAGTTTAATTCATTTCCATTAATCCTGGTTGTCATTAGGCTTCTCGAATCTAGATGTCTGTTTCCTTCCTCAGATTTGAAAAGTGTTCTGTAAATAAGCTTTGAGCCCTCTTTGTTCTTTCTGCTGTTTCTTGGATTTCCATAATGTGTTGGTCTGCATGATGGTGTGTACCATTAATGTCTAAGGCTCTCTTAACTCTTTCTCATTCTTATTTATCTTTGTTCTCTGAGTGGATAATTTCAAATGGCCTGTCTTCAAGTTTGCTCATTCTTTCTTCTTTGTTTTCTGCTCTTGAGCCTCTCATCTGAATTTTTCAGTTGAGTTATGGTATTCTTCAGCTTGAAAATGTCTTTTTAGTTCCCTTAAATATTTTCTCTGTGTTGGTATTCTCATTTTGTTTATTTATCTTTTTTTTTTTAGCTTGTTGAGCATCTTTACAACGGTTATGCAGGTAATTCGTATACCTTTGTTTCTTTAGGGTCGATTTCTGGAATTCATTTTGTTCCATTGAACCATGTTTTCCTGTTTCTTCCTGTCTCTTGTAGCTATATTGGGATCTGCATGTTTGAAGAATCAGCTACCTCTTCCAGTATAGAGGCTGACTTGCTAGAGCAGGAGCCCCTCACCAGTCATCTTTGCTAGAGATTTTAGAGAACTCTGAATCCTTTTTCAGGAGCCCATAATCCTTGCACCCTCTGATGTCTGTCTTCAATACTGCAAGTTATCTCGTTTTAGAGCCGGAAGCTACCCAGCTGTCCCCTGTTCTAAGCAGCCACCAAGCCCTCAGTGTATGCCATCAGTGCCCCGAATCAGGAGAGTCAGATACCACTCCCTCAGACAGCCCTCCAAAAAGCCAGAATGCTGAATGCATACTCTGCTCCACTCTCTCTCTCCCAAGGGAGAAATCTCCAGTTGTGTGCACCTCCCAGTTACGCTAAGCTGTGCCAGCCACAGCAAGCCACCTGTCTGTCTACTCTGTTCTAAGTGTCCTTCAGGCATCCAAACTATGCTAGTTCTGTTAGTGCTCCGAATGAGGTGAGACAGAAATTATTCCCTTGGGACTAAGAAGAGCTGGAATGAGGGTGACCCAGTCTACCGTTCTTCAGCCCTCCCAAAGTAGAAGCTTCAGGCTGATCACCTTTTCTCCCAATTGCATCAAGCTGTGCTGACTACAGCGAGCCACCCACCACTTTCCTTTGTTCTTAGCAGTGCCCAGGTATCCACACTATTCCAGTTCCGTCAGTGTTCCAAGTGAACCAAGGTAAAGCCATTACCCACGCAGCCCTCTGAAAAGCCAGAATATCAGAGATCTCTTTACTTTCCCCTGTGAGAGATGTCAGGGGCCAGGACGTTCTCTTCTGGTGCTGAGGCATGCCAGCTTCAGGGAGGCGCTGATGTGGGTAACATGAAATCGCTCTTGTTACCTGTTTCGGTGTGGGTTTCTTGGCTTTGTGCTCTCCTGGGGTGCTACAACCTCTTAACTGGATTTTGGCATTCTCTTAGTAGGTATTCTGGTCCATAAATCATTGATTACTCAGTATTTTTATGGGCGGATGAGAGCTGGGACTTCCTGTTCTGCTGTCTTGCTAACATCACTCCCAGGAAAGGATTGTTTAAATCTATGTGGAATCATAATGTAACACAGTTTTGGCATCTTATTCTTTTCATTCTGTATATTGTCGTAAACAGTTTCTTATTAAAAGGTTTTTGGAAACATGTTTGGTTTTCATCAATCTGATATTTTATGACGGTGAAATGATACGTAATTATGGTTTTATTTCTTCTGTCCCTAGATCATTTATAAACATACTCATTTTTAAATGCTTGTAGATTTTTTGTTAAATAGATTTGTCATAATTTAACCTTTTCCCCACTTTCAGACATACTTTTTTTTAGTTTTACATTCATAAATAACACTACACACACACACACACACACACACACACGTGCACATATCTCTTTATTTTCTGAAGATTCCTAGGGGTGTCATGGGGCACATGGTAGGAACTGTTTACAGTTCTGAAAACATTTTTCTATATTGCCTCTAGAAAGATTATACCTAATTTGATTCCTTACAGAAGTTTGTGACAACATGTCTGTTTTCAGTATATTATTGACATATGGATATTCAGAGGAAAGGATCTGAAAGGATTCATTTTGAACTTTTCGTTTTTGGTGTTTGTCCACAAACACGTCCTTCCACGCTTTACACACTGCTGTAGTTGCCTTTCCACACCTGTGTTTCTCTGGAAAAGAGGCCTCCCCTTTGATTTACCATCCACAGTACTGAATCAGATGGTGACCCCTCATAGTATGCACACTTGCACCGCTGAGATGATCAACTGCTTTGGAATGAAGATTGGGAAGGAATACATTTGATTTACTGTTATTTTAAATGTTTCAAAATATTACAGTAATGCCATACATAAGATTGAAAGAATTACTCTTTTTTAAAACTAGCCTTCCTTAGTCTACCCATATCTTTATTTAAAGGACTTTAACTATACTTCAACTATACTGTATCTTTTTTCCTTTTGTTTGTTGTTGTTGTTGTTGTTTTGTTTGCTTGTTTGTTTTTGTTCTTTACAAAAGTTTATTCTTAAATGTTCAACAGGTTCCAACACAGCACTTCATTTTAGCTGTAGGTGGCAAAAGATATTATGGCAGGGAATACAGAGGCTTAAGAATGGAAGGCAAGGGTCACCATCACCTCAGACACAAAGAACAACTTACTTTTGGCCAGATTTCTTAAATCAACCTTTTGGGCAGGGGACCCTTGCCCACAGCCTTTGCTTTCAGCTCCTCGAATGTCTTTGTCTTTTCTTTTTGTTTCTGCTTGGAAGCCTTTTCCTCCTCATTCATCTCCTTGGCTCATTTTAGGACTGCTTCTTGCCACTTTCATGGCTGGATCTGGTGCCTCCCACCCCTTCTTCAGACCCTGCCACTGGAAACCTGTATCTTTCATTAACATTTTGCATATTACCAGAGCAACTTTGTAAACAACACTTTCATAATTATTTTTGGTTTTTTGTTTTTTTTTATCTGAACTGTTTTCAAGTGTCCAAATTAGGAAGGACCATATCTAACACAAACCCTTTTGTCATCTTCCTTTTGTAATACATCAGGTAAGGAATATTGGAGCATGGAATGCTTCACCTTGGACCATGATCTCTTTGTGGGAAAATAGCCTTTGTAGAAAGAAGTGTGGAGTTATCTGAAACCTAAAGATCACAAAGTAAACGATTTGCCGCATCCTTCTAAGATTCTCACATTACTTTGCGGGTCATGACAAGGGAGAAATGGAGGCAGTTGTTGATACTTGGAGATTATCCATGCTCTTAGGTGGCAGGATATCTTGTATTGTCTTTATTTTCCTGTGGAGTCGGCACAGCTTCTAGTTTATAAGTCAGCTACTCTGCCCTCTGCCAGATCAGCGTGTGTGTGCATGCTGGGGCCACACCGGTCCTTTTAGCTGTCTTTGTCTCTGCAAGGAAGAACCCTTTGAAATTAAATTTCACATATCACAGCTGTTACCCCAGCATAAATTCCATCCTCTTGGCTCACTTCTTTATTTTGTCTAAAATCTCTGTAAGGGGCATAGCTGCCTTTGGCAAAACCATTTCTCTGAATACCTAGCCACCAGATTTCCACCCACTCCGTCTCAGGGTGGGCCTGGGAAGAGAAGACTATTCTCACATTCAACATTTGAGAGGAGTGACGCAAAGGAAGATGCTGTTTCAGAGTTACCAGCTCTTTCTACATCACTGTCCTCTTCCTCACATAAACGTATTGGGAGTCTGAGTCATCAAGATAGAGAATGGGTTAGTATTGACAAGGGAACGACTTAGTAAACTTTGAAACCTCAGCATCAGCTTGGATTAGAGCTCCAAGAAGGATGCTTCTCTGGAGTTGCGATAGCTCTGGAGTGTGGCAAATGTGCATGTGGAGAAAGTTGGGTGAAATTGCTTTTCTAAAGAGAAAAGCCTGGCACTAAGGAAATGATACATTTATGAAGAGTGAAAAGTAGAATCATGGGCTATTGTTCAGATTGCTATTTCAGTTAAATCATAAGAATGCTAGCATAGCTGTAAACTATCTATTTATGATGAGAATAAGCCTGCGAAAGGGTGGCCATGTTTGATAACCAGTCTCCACTCTCTTCTTCTTGTTGTTAATGCTCTTTTTTAAAAATCAGAACTAATATCTGTTCCTAGAAACTTTGCACACATCCTAGAGACTAATTCATCAATCAATGGAAACTTCGCCTTCACAGTTCTGGGTCTTGTATAGCTGTATCTACCTGATTGTGTAGTTTCTACCTGATTCTGTAGTTTCTTCCTAATTTGTAAAACTAAAAATTAAAAAGGTGGGTAGACTGTACAAGAAGGAAGACCTTATGGACATCAGCATCTGGAAATGCCACTCCCTGTTAGGTTAATAGGGTACTGCCCACTGCTGAGGAGAACTTTGCCTCAGAGCGTCCTTTGGAGTATTGAGCCATCCACCTACCTCAAGCAAGAGTTTGAGGTAGTTAAACTTCTTCCCCTTGCCCAGATTGTAGCATATGTTAAGGGCTAATCCTGGTGATGTGTGCATCCTACAGTGGGTTACTAATGTCCCACTGCTAGTTAATCCTTCCCCCTAGCTGGAAGCCTAACCTACCAGCACGTGATAGCAGATGCTACACAAAAAGTAAATTGTATGATTGCAAGCTGGTTTGGGGTTTACACAGTTTGGGTTTTATATCCTGCCAAAGCTATTTATCACATCAGGTACTGTGCAAAATTCTAGGCTTCCGAAGATGACTAAGATACAATCCCTGCCTACATAGAGCTCACTAAGCAGGAGGAAAACAGATAAACTGAGCATTCAGTAAGCAATGAGATGAATTAATAGAGGTGTGGAAAAATCTTACTGAAGAAGGCCACCTAAGCATACTTACAAAGGTCAGAGGATGCATCCCTGAGGAATTAACATGACTTGAACTGATGCCTGAAGGATGAGCGGGAGTTTGCCAGGCAGGCAGGTGAGAAAAAACATTTTAGCCAGAGAAGGGTGAAAATAGCAGATTTGAGAGAATGTGGCATATTCAAAGAATGGCAAACTACTTTTTACATTTGCATTATAGGCTAGAGGGGGAGTAGCAAGCAGTAGAAAGATGATGAAAAAATATGTTTCAAATGATGAAGATATCATGAAAATTAAAGAGGTGGTATCACAATGTCTTAAACTTTCCCTTTTACAAAAGAAGCTGTTTTCTTCCCTCAAGGAATTTCAAGCTCTTTGAGTCAGAGGTCACTGCCACTCCCACCTATACTCAGGTACTCAAAGGACTTAGATGGCATAGTGTCCCCATTGCTAAGCAGCCCTCCTCACAGAACTTGTGTGGGGCATGTGCCCTACGAGTGCCATATTGTTCTCCCCTGTGTGCTCTTAGGATGCCAGTATTTACACTCCTAGGATTCTGGTATAGCAGAAATGTCTCTCCTTCTTCTTCTTCCCTTCTTCAGCCAGTCCCCTTGGGTGAGGAGAGAGGAGAAAAAGCCCTGGCCCGAAGTTCGTGTAATTCAGTTTGACAAATGCTCACTCATTTAGCCTGTTATGTAACAGGGGCTTTGCCAGAGATGGGGATGCAAAGATCCCAGGATCCAGCCTCTGTCCTTAAGGGCTTCACTAGCACACTCAGGTTCTACTTCCATTCTCTCTTTCTCCACACTTTTCTACTCCATATACATTTCTCAGCATCAAGGATTCCTGACCGAGGGCTTCCAGTTAACTTCCCTCCTGAGTGCCCTCCATTTTCCCTCTGCAGCTGCCAGTGTCTTGGCCTTCGGGATAAATGAGGGGGTAGCATTGCCTGAAACAGAAGGAAACAGGGCCTCTGCTTCCCTGTTTAAATGAATCAAACTGGTCTTCGAAAGAAATCATAATGCCTGGCAATTCCAACCATTCCAGAAGTCCATAATGGCTGGCTTTAATGACCACTTTCCTTTGACTGTAAACACATATATACCACACCCATACACAAACCACCCCCTCAGCCACTGGAATAACATTCTCTTTAGGGCCTCATTTCATTATCAATTGCTCATCAGTTACTTTAAGGCTTTCACCAAGACTTCTCAACTATATAATAGCGTATAATGATTTTTACCCATATAGAGCAGTTCAAGAATAATTGAATTCGCATTTCCTCATTACAAGTAGAGAGTAATAGTAAAGGCTTTCCCCGTCCAAAACACAAATAAACCAAAAAAGTCACAATAGTCGTCAGAAGGAAAACTAGGCACAGCGGAAATTACACAGGAGTGCCAAGTCCTCATGGTCTCCATTCGCTCAACCTCCTTCCTCTTTCACTACTCCCGTCCCAGCCAAAGTGGCCCTTCAGTGCTCTTCCAAAAGAACAGTCACACATTGAAGACTATGAAGAGTCATACTCCAGGAAGTAGACATGCCTTGTCAAACTCCAAGTCTGTCACTTAACTAATTGCTGATTTGGAGCAGTTAATTATCCTCTCCGAGCCTCAACTCATTTATCTATAAAATGAGGGGAAATGATGTTGCATGGTTGATATAAAGAAATGATTAAATACATGAAAACACCTGTTGCACATTAGGTTAACAGTAAATATTGGTTCCCTTCCTGATGACTCTTACAAGAAACGAGAGGATTTTTTCTTTTAGTCCTTTCCTGATTCTTACTCATCTCATAAGGAATAAAGTGTCTTGTGTGACTGGGCACAGTGGCTCACACCTGTCATCCTAGCACTTTGGGAGGCTGAGGTGGGTAGATTGCTTAAGCCCAAGAGTTCAAGACCAGCCTGGGCAACATGGCAAAACCCCATCTCTACAAAAAATACAAATATTAGCCAGACATGGTGGTGCTTGCCTGTGGTCCCAGCTACTTAGGACGCTGAGGCAGGAGGATTGATTGAGTCCGGGAGGCAGAGGTTGCAGTAAGTCAAGACTGGGTCATTGCACTCCAGCCGGGGTGACAGAGTGTGACCTTGTCTCAAAAATAAAATAAAAATAAAGTGACCGGCTTTATTCCGACCTTATTTTCCTGCCTTTTCACACTCTTCCTACAACAGTTTGTGCAAGAAATGGTTAAGAGTTAAGCCATCTCAGCCATCCAAATAAGGGCCTGTAGTTTCCCTGATACCTTTAAGGAAAAATAAGTAATTTCTTCTGCCTTTGTTTCTACTTCAGATCGGAGACAAATGCCTCCATAAATCCTCCTAGCACTAGTGCTAGGCAAGGCAGAGGGCTTTGTGTTCTGGAGCTAGAGGTGCAGCATAAACACTGGTCAAAAATACCCTATCACCGCTATTCCTCATTCCTTTAGACATTAATTATGTATATGACATGACTTCTGCATACTTGGCTTCTAGTTGGAGGAATTTTACCAAAGATCAGGCACATGCCTCCTCTCCCTCTCTCTCCCACCACCTTAACCCTGGAGACTTTGATACTCCCTTTATGAAGAAATAAGCCATAGACTCTGTATACACATTCCATATGGCAAAAACATGAAACAAATACAAGGAGCCCCCCACCTTGTTGAAGAGACATTTAAGAGCCATATTCCTGTATTAAAGAAAGCCCACATAGCCCTGCAGATCATTTCTGTATATCTCATATCTAAAAGAATAACCACTCCAAGATCAGAGCATTATACATCACAAATGTAGGAAATGACTTGGCAGATTGCCTGAACCAGCTTGCTTCATTGGCCATTTAGCCAGAAATAAGACTGGTTTGTTAGTGTAATAGTTTGTAGGTTACTTCTTGCATCTGAGCTTCACAACCTTATAGGAGGATACTGTTCCCATTTTTTAAATTGAAAGCCTGGCATTCTAAAGTTGATTAATCTACTCAGTATTGTAAGGATGGTGCTAGCCAAGCTAGTATTTTTTCCGTTAGTCTCTTCTTGAGTAAATATGAACGCTCTAGTGTGAGACCCTTGTAATTATTGAAAGTTTAAAATGCTGTTGTGGGGAGAGGTCTCTAACTGTTACGGCTTCGCCCAGATTCAACTAACTTGGCCACTGCACAGCAACTGTGCGTTAACCTTCCTTTCAGCTTCTGACTTGAGTAAAGACTGATGGGTTTGCCCTCTCTCTGATTGCACTTCGCTGACTCCAGCCACTCTTTCACTGGAATATGAGACTTTCCACGCTTTCACTGCAATATGAGACTTTCCACGCTTTCACTGGAATGTGAGACTTTCCACGCTTTCACTGCAATATGAGACTTTCTACACTTTCACTGCAATATGAGACTTTCCACTCTTTCACTGGAATATGAGACTTTCCACTCTTTCACTGGAATATGTCTTGTAGCTTCTATTATTTGAGTAAGTAAACTTTGAGATTTTCTAACATAGACCTTTCTCAGGTCTGTTGTTCCCAGAAACCATGAAATATGTGGAAGTGTTGGCATCCTGTTTTATATCTCTCAGATTGACACTTAAAGTGTGGCTTAAGTATCCAATATCGGCTGAACTTTGGTTAGTAAACTACCTTTCTGATACAGAGGGCCATAAATTTACGTAGGAAGTAAGTCAATCATGAGTGCATGTATAAGATTAGGACTTTGCCCGCTTTTTAGAATGTTGTACACTAGAGATGTGATTGTGAGCAAGGTGCAGTGCCCAAAGGAGCTCTCTTCTTTATTCTGAAGAAATTAACAAATAAAAGGCCAATTCAGTGCAATTTGAGAAATACTGCAAAGAGAGGAGGGTGCTATGGAAACACATCTGGAAGGACACTTAACATGAGCAAGAGAGGGGAAGATCATGAAAGAGTTCACGAAGAAAGTAGTATTTAACCCCACACTTAAAAACACAAATAGATGTTAGTCATATAAGGGAACTCAGAGACAAAGCTGTGTGGATACTTAGATGTGATATAGCGTGTATGGGGAAGTACAGGTTCAGTGGTGTTTGGGGTGGAAGAGCCTAGAAAACCATGTTAAAGAGTTGAGACTTTATCTTAGAGCAGTTGGAGCTATCACATGTATTAAATGGGGAGTGGCATGATTATTTTACTTGTTTTTTTTGAAACTAGGTGTCACTCTGTTAACCAAGCTGGAGTGCAATGGCAGGGTCTCGGCTCACTGCAGCCTTGATCCCACCCAAGATCAAGCAGTCCTCCAACTTCAGCCCCCTGAGTAGCTGGGACCACAGGTGTGCACCACCACACCTGGCTAATTTTTCTATTATTTGTACAGATGTGGTCTCACTTTGTTACCCAGGCTGGTCTTGAATTCCTCAACTTAAGCGATCCTCCTGCCTTGGTCTCCCAAAGTGCAGGGATTATAGGCATGAGCCACCACCCACAGCATCCATATTTATATTTTAAAAAGATCAGTCTGGGCCGGATGCAGTGGCTCATGCCTGTAATCCCAGCATTTTGGGAGGCCAAGGCAGGTGGATCGTGAAGTCAGGAGTTCAAGACCAGCCTGACCAACATGGTGAAACTCCATCTCTACTAAAAATACAAAAATTAGTCAGGTACAGTGGCATGTGCCTATAGTCCTAGCTTCTCAGGAGGCTGAGGCAGGAGAATTGCTTGAACCTGGGAGGCGGAGGTTGCAGTGAGCCGAGATCTCGCCGCTGCACTCCAGCCTGGGTGACAGAGCGAAACTCTGTCTCGAAAAAAAAAAAAAAAGAAAAAGAAAAAAAAAGATCAGTCTGGCTGCAGGATGGAGAATGACTTGGAAACAGGTTCTATCAAAGACATGGAGACCAGATTAACTTGAACGAGAACAGGGATAAGATGGAGGGAGAAACATAGTTCTACTTGGAGACTTTAGTTTGAGGTGTTGAATTCAGGGTGTGTGAAATAATAAATGGATGTGTCCAGTAAGCAATTACGCATACTCTGATCTGGAGCCAATCAAGGGGCCAGAAATGCAGATCTGAACAGTCAGTAACAATGAGTTGATAATTTAAGCCATGCAAGTAGATGATGTCACTCCAAGAGTGAGGAGAAGATGGAGGACAGAGCCAATGGACCAGATGCTCATATGTGCCCTAGGAAGAAGAGACAGGGGAGGAGCCTGTGTGATGTGGCCAGACAGGAAGAAAACTAAGCCAGAGAGAAAACTGGTACCACAGACGTTAAGAAATGTTTGAAATGTGCCCTGTCATGAAAAGGTAAGATAAGGAATTGGAGAGTGTCGTGTGAATTCAGCAAGTAGGACGTTGTCGATAAAGCAGTTTCAGTGTGGTGGTGAGTGTGGAAGGCCGATTGGAGAGTTGAGGATGCAGAGGCAGAGAGGACATAGACAACTACTCTCGAGAAGCTCGCCCAGAAGTTTCCAGTTTGATCCACTCCACTCCTCTTTTTCTCATATTCCCCTTCCTGTGACTTTTGAAAGTAACAAGTCCCCAGCGTCTGTCTCATTTCCATTGAATCTCTTTTCTTTCCTGTTATTGATTTAACTCTAAAGTAAAATAAGTCCTTGTCTTCGTTCCTTTCCCCCAGACAGTTTCTTACATTATCCAGAACTCTTGTTTTGCTTCTCCAGGTTACACACAATCTGCCTCATCACCATTTGCCTCATTTTCCTTTCTGGCCCCTTCCTTAATGTTACTTAGTCACGTTTGCCTTTCACTTTCAAGCAAAGAGTAAATCCACAGAGCATAACGATAGTAATGTCAGATCCCTTTACAAAATGTCATGTTGGGAGCTATGTGAGAAATAAACATAGCATCTAGTCCCTGAAAACACTCGTCCTGACAGTGTGGATGAGAAGACCAGTATTATGCAATGAATGGCTAGTGGACTCTTAAAATCATCTCGTGAAAAAGCACCAGTTAACCTGATACAAACCAAGTGTATAGGTGAGGGAGGGTTGGAGAAAACACAGGGTAAATGGAATAAATTTGGGTGAATAATTCTTTCTAGTTTCTGTAACTCTCTGAGATAGAGCTCGTGATATACAGCACCAGTACAGGGGATGATTTAAATATTTGCACATTTCAAAACTGTTCCAGAGTCTAGGTATCAGTCATGATCTGGCATAATAGAACATTTATGGTGCAGTGCTCTTGTCTGTTCTATAGCTAAGTAAGAACACACTCCTATCTGCGTTTTCTCTCGTACTTTCCATGCCCCTGAGCCCAAGAGTACCTAAAAAATGTATGCCCTATTGGTAGTTAATTATTACTATAGGAATGTAAAGTGTTCATGGAAGAAAAGACAAATATTATTTTAATGTAATACTCATAGTTCATATGTGCTTTAAAAATTAGAAATTGCTATGAATTGAGTGTGCGTTTTAATTGACATTAAAGTGATGAAATTCCTGTTGGTTCTGATGATCCATCATTGTTGACATTTGGATAGTAACTTCTTATTCACTTTGTTACAGAGTGAGTCATCTGCTAGCCAAGTGCTTTGACAAGCCTTTGCTATGATACAGCTTCAGAAGTTCTCTCTCAGTTTCTGTCATGGGCTTTGTGTCTGTCCCTGCCAGTCTCTGCTTCTCTCTTGAAAGTATTTTTGTAAGGCTTGTGATGTTATTCTTGTTCCAGTTCTGGTTGTTACAAAACTGAACTGCCCTAGAGATGATTGATGGAATGGTTAAGAGCGATGGGTGTAGGTGGCTGGTTAGTGCATGACAGTGAATTACTTAGAGTTCACCTCTTGATGATTGCAGTCTGCAGACCAGGCTCTCAAGAATCTCTAATGTTTTTTATCTTTAGAGTCTCAGAAACAACTGTTAAAACCTGAATTTCTTTACCTTTACCATATCTTTAGAAGTGAAAAATCAGTTCATTATCTAAAATGTACATTTGCTGTCACAGATTAGGAACTGTGTCCTTGGTGCAGAATCATCTTTATTCTTTGGCTTACTCGGAAGAGAGATTTTGTTCCAGCTCCCTATACGTGGTTTTTGGTTTTTGTGTTTTGTTTTGGGGAGTTGTTTGTTTGTTTTGAGACGGAGTCTCGCTCTGTTGCCCAGGCTGGACTGCAGTGGTGCAATCTCAGCTCATTGCAAGCTCCGCCTCCCGGGTTCACACCATTCTCCTGCCTCAGCCTCCCGAGTAGCTGGGAATACAGGCACCCACCACCACGCCCGGCTAATTTTTTTGTATTTTTTAGTAGAGACGGGGTTTCACCATGTTAGCCAGGATGGTCTCGATCTCCTGACCTCATGATCCGCCCGCCTCGGCCTCCCAAAGTGCTGGGATTACAGGCGTGGGCCACCGTGCCCGGCATGTTTGTTTTTTGACACAGATTCACACTCTTTCACCCGGGCTGGAATGCAGTGGTGTGATCACAGTTCACTGCAGCTTTGACCTCCCAGGCTCAACCAATAGGTTTTTTAAAAGTTTAATTGGAAGAGCAGTTCTTGCAGTGTTGGTCGCATCAGGGTAGGGCTTGGTTCAGGCACAGAAGGAAGCCACTGAAGAGTCAAGGCCTCCCAGACTGTGATGACAGCAACCAGTCCGGAGCTGATGTGCCCAAGACTGTGGCACTCAGAGCAGGCCCATCTCTGTCCTGGTCTCCTGTTGCCCCTTCTGCTTCTTGTGAGCTCGTGGCGTTTTTATTTCCTTTTGTGAAACTGCTGGTTCTGTGCTCTTTTACGTGTTGAAACAGCTATTAGGACGAAGCTGAATGATTTTTAGAAGACACTTAATCAGACATACTTAGCATTTTTTAAAAAAGATAGTCATCAAATTATGAAAACGTTTTAATGCCATTTTCAAAACCATGAATTAATAGACAATTTAGGACCCAGCTTCCTTTAATTAATAACATTTTTATTTATTTCCACGTAGCTCCAAGTAACAATGTGGTCTCCTTTTCCCTTTTTATGTTCTCTCAGTGGAAATCAAGACCATTTCAACTTTGTTGAAAATTGTTTTAATTACATGTAGCTATTTTACCTATTTAATGAGGCATGAAGTAAATAATATGTTGAAAACTGGAGTCTTGAATATGGTTTTTAAATTGACAAGAATTTTAATTACAATTTGGTCATTTTCCAAATTGTAGTTTATATTACCTGAAAGTACAGTTTTTCAGACATCAGACTTGATGCCAATTTTTTTTGTACATATGTAGATGATTTTTATGTTAGTGTGTTAAGATTCAACTTCACAAGAGGTTTAATTAACAAGCTTCTTAGGGAAACAGAACTTTATTTCATGCTTTAAATAAATTTAAAATAAATAGCATTGTGAAAGCACATTCTTGGTGCTTATTGGGATGGTGGAGCGATCCAATGAATCCTATTACATAAAACGATGTAGATTGCAGGGAACACGAGAGAGTAACATGTTTTTAGTCATCATTTTCACCCCTCATTTATTTGAGAAAATGGATAGTAATTAGATGTCGTGGAGCATTTTCTTTTCTTACAGAAAATTTCTTGATTGGATTTATCTTGCTCACTCTTTCACATTTAGTTTGCACAGCAAATAGTCCTTGTTTTGAAGTGATTTGATTACAGTAATTTATCCCTTATTTCTTCCTTCCCAATTCTACCATTTAAACACTGTCTTCTCTTTCAGTGAAAAATAAAGATGTCAGAATGAACTTGGTAGGATAAAGTCATTTTTTTAATCCAACTGTCAGCCATAATGTTACCACTCTACTCTTGGTTTTTGCTGTGTGTGTGTGTGTGTGTGTGTTTGTGTGTGTGTGTGTAGAGTTGGAGCTTTATTTTTCTAGTAGGAATTCAATATGCTGAAAATATTTTAAAGTTTGTATTTTGCCTTTTTAAGAAAAAATGGTAAAATTGTATTATCAACTAGAAAAGTGGAAGCTTCTTAGACTTAAAATTTTTCAACTTCAGTTTAGCCCTAATTAAATAGATCCTGTCTTCCACTGATGCCCTGTGTAGCATTTTCCTTCCAATGTAAGGTAATCTGGCAGTGTATATTAGAGTTTTGGAAACTACCTTGGAATAGAGTCCTCTTTTAAAATAATTGTACAGTTCTTCCAAAGTGACAATTACTGTTAGCTTTTTCCTAGGTCTGTAATAAATGTTGCGTTAAACATTTTTTTTTTTTTTTTTTTGCATTTTTAAGAGCAGTCTAAGAATGTCATCCTTTGAGCTTGGTTTTAAATGAAGATATCAGCAGATAATATACTCGAAGAATATTTATAGTGGCTCCAAATGAGACAGTCTAAGTCATTCAATAGTAATAGCTACCAATTGGTTTTGTATTTCGTATTCACCTATAGCAGTTTGTTAGACATTGTGATATAAATGTGGGGTTGAAACCATCCCAACGGTTACATAGAAGGGCATGCAGAACAGAGGATAGCGAAGTAATGACCAGAGAGGTAGGAGAGAAACCAGAAGAATATTGTGGCAAAAAGCCAAGGAAGAATTTCAAAAATCAGGAAGATGTAAAAGAATTGTAGGTTGGCACTGGATGCAACCATAGCTGGAAATCTTAAATCTGTCTTAGCTACAGTTTGCGCAAGTATGTTTATTACTTTTGTCAGCAATTATCAACCCAAGTAATGATCACATAAGGGAGAATAAGGGTGGGACTTTTTAGTTTCAGACTGGATGCATAAGAAAAGTAAGGCATAGCCTAGCAAAAAATCCTGAATTCTAAGATTAAAGGAAAACCTGTATGTGATTCCTAAGAGAAAAAACAAGAAAAAGAGAAAATAATCGGATTGGCATTGGACTTGTACTAAACCGGAAGCTAGAAGGTGGTAGAATAGCATCTCCAGACGATAAGTAAAACAAGTGAAGAAGCCTGCAGCCTCATGTTCTATATCCAGTTCTATACCTATCAAAGAAATGAAAGATACTTGAGGATAAGAATAAAACGGTATACCACCTACCTAAAGAAAATACTTGAGGGAAGAGAAAATAGCAAAGGTATGAGAGGAGAGAGGTCAAGATGGAAAAAAGAAAGAAGCAGGTGAGCAGGGAAACACAGATGCAGTTAAATATATGAGGGGAGACTCAGAATGTATAATCTAAATTCAAAATAAGGTTTCTTGAAACAGAAAATGCATAACACGATAATTTTAGTAAGATTGCAGAACAAAACATTTTTCAAAGTCTTGTTGATGTGGGTGAGGAATAGATAAATAGAGCATTTTCTTAAAAGAAAGACTTTTTAAAATTTTCATCTTATATGACTAAGCATTTAACAGGATAAAGAAGAACATTTTAAGTAATAAGTGGCACATGGTTATAAGGAAGGTGATAGTTATAAACCTAAATGCACCAGACAACATAGCAACTAAAATATACATTAAAAAAGCTATCAGAAATGCAACAAGAACTTGAAGTGGAAATGGTTAATATACTTGTCTGAAGGGGATAAACTAGTAGCAAAAATGCTGTAAGGGCAGAGGAACTGAGTCAGTAAACTTGAATATAAATACACATTCATCCCTCAAAGAATAAATGTTTTCTATGCTTAGGCAACATTAACAAAAATCAAACATGTGATTGGCCACAAGAAAACCTTACCAAATTTGGGAAAATAGATTTTCTAGACCATATTCTCTGGTCATAAACCAATAAAATTAGGAATATATAATAATATGTAACTAAAACTTTGCCTTAAATTTGAGAAACACATTCTTTGATGTTGCTAAGATTAAAGAAGGGATAAAAATTAAAACTACAAACTATCTAGAAAGCATTGAAAAAATACTCTTAATTCCCGAACTCTGCTGTGTAGTGTAACCCATACTCAGAGGAAAAATTGTAACCTTAAATTCTTTCTTAACCAAAGGAGAAATACGGAAAATAAAAGAACTAGGTAATCATCTTAAGAAATCCAAACAACAATAAAATATTAATTCAAAGAAAATAGGGAAGAGGAATTAAGATAAAAGCTTAAATCATGGACCTAGAATATAAAAAAACGGTACACACAAATTTCTAGGCTAACCTTTGTGCAAACTCAATCATTTGTGTGTTAGGGGATCAGAATGCATGGAAATGGAGGTGGCATATAAATTCCCTAAAGTGATTTTGGCCCTCATCATTTATCCTCATTCCAGTTATTTACCTACCTCATGTTTTTGTCTGGAATCTAAGTTATACCACATGGAGAGCCAGGTATGCAGGGTTCTGTTATAGCATAATTATAAGGCTGGAGGGGTTTTGTAGTCATGCTACCTCTAGTTGAAATTCCTACTCTAATGAAAATTTCCCTGGAAGGAGATTTGTGACTATTTGGAATGCTAAATTACTGAGAAAAATCTCATTTAAAAGACGACAAGACAGATCTTAAAACGTAACTAGATTACAGTTTTATGAATTACTGGGAATTGTGTAACAGATGCATATAAATATCTTGTATTTAATTTTTTAAATTCTCCTTTATTCATCATACCACTCTAGAAGACTGTCATTGTCAATAGCAGTTCTTAACCTCGGAGGCTTAATAAAGTAGGACTTGTTGCAATCCCAAAGTAACAGTTTTGTCATTTAATATTATAAATGTGGATAATCTTTATATTACAGCTGGTATTTACATCTTATTGTAGAGGGAAAACCTTTGCCTCACAGCATTGTCACATTCAAGATTTTTTTTGACTCCGTTTGAATTGATGGCAGTAGTACGTTTGAACTACTTGTTTTGTGGAGGGGATAAATGAAAAGGAGGGGAATTATGGAGGACTATCATTGTTTTTCTGAAAATTGGTAAAAGCAGACTGATAAGAAATCAGACAATATCTTTCTTTAGGCTTTTACTGCTAATTAGAAGATGATGTGGTGTGTGTGTTTGGGGGTACATGTGTGTGTTTTGCAGAAGAAATGCAAGTTTAGCGTCATATCTTGTTTTTGATAAAATATGGGAAGGAGGAAGGGGGTCCTTAAACTCTAGAAAATATCTAACAGTTTGTAGCATATGCGTTTACCTATTTTTCAATTTTATGATAACAAGCTAAGCTTTCACCTGATTATTAAATTTTCCTCTTTTCTTTCAGGAGAAGAGCTGGAGTAATCATTTTACTTTACTATTCATTTTTCTTTTGATAGTATAAGTCTAAACAGGCTAGTCACAGTGGCTCACGTCTGTAATCCCAGCACTTTGGGAGGCCCAGGCAGGTGGATCACCTAGGTCAGGAGTTTGAGACCTGCGTGGCCAATATTGTGGAACCATGTCTCTACTAAAAGTACAAAATTAGCTGGGCGTGGTGACACATGCCTGTAATTCCAGCTACTTGGGAGGGTGTGGCAGGAGAATCACTTAAACCTGGGAGGCAGAGGATGCGGTTAGCCGAGATCGTACCATTGCACTCCAGCCTGGGCAACAAGAGTAAATCTCTATCTCACCAAAAAAAAAAAAAAAAAAATTAGTCTAAACAGAAAGTAACAGGTAGTATCTTTAGAGCAAGGAGCACAATGGCATTGTTTTTACCCTCTGTATAATTATGTTGACAGTTATCTGTAAGGTGTTGCTTTTATCCATTTAATCCTGAAACCAAATCACACTGTTGGTCCAAGTCTCATTTCTGTTCACTGTAAAATGTGTACGATAGATATTGCTGCCTTTGGCCTTACTTAGCTATTTACCTCAATTATTATATATCAGTTTTTTAAAAATGCCTCTTGGGTAGATGTATTTTCTCATTCTCAGCAATTTTTTCAAACAACATGATGTTCTATAGCATTTATAAGGTTGTTTTTAATCACCACTCATTTCATTTTTTTCATTCACTTGAATTTTCTAAAAACTTTTTTTTAGTTTTGCTTTTAAAATTTAAGTTGAAATCTGATCGTGATTTTGCGTTTATTTTCTTTGTATCCATCTATAGGACGAATACAAGCCAGAAAAGGCCTTGTCTGAAGAGGACTTGAAAAACGCTGTGAGTGTGCACCACGCATTGGCATCCAAGGCCACGGACTATGAGAAGAAACCAAACGTGTTTAAACTTAAAACTGCCGACTGGAGGGTCTTGCTTTTTCAAACTCAGTATGTTTTGTTGGCTTTTATTTGATTTTGTGTTTTAGTTCACTTAGCACCACTTTATACCAAGTAATAAAATCAAGCTCTGCATGGGAAATTTTTTGAGTTGGAATCAAAGTCATGAACTGCTTTCATTAGCGAGGTAACTGCCCAAGAAGATTAGAATTAAAAAAAAAAAAAAAAAGAAACCCAGGATTTACATTTTTGTCTGTTACAAAGTAGCCCTTTGACTTTTAGTCAGTCGCTTACCATCTCTAGAATTCAGTGTCCTCATCAATAAAATATGAGGGTTTTAGTAGACAAGTTCTATCGCAAAATGAGTAAAACAGACCTGGATAACACCATTTCTCTAGCTCTTTCTCCTACCACATAGTTTAACCTCTGAACCTCAGCTCATCATTCTTGTAGGGGATAATGTTTATCTTACAGAGTTCTAGTGAGGAGTCCTTGAGATAAGTGTATATAATACCTCACACAGTGCTTGGCACATAGGAACTGTTCAATAAATGTAAATGTTTAATTTATTTTTTTGTTTCCCTTCTGAGCTCTAATAGTCCATGATTATACTAGAAGGAAAAGATGTCATTCTACTGTGAGCAAGGAAATGGGATGAATTGCCAGTTTTAGGAGGAAGTTGTAAGGAAACAAGTTGCCCTGAGTTTTTGAGTGTAGGAATGGGACGGTTAACATCACGCAGGGACCCATAGCTGGATGTAAAATTGCAGCTATTAGGCATAAAGAAACTTTCAAATTATTCTATTCCCTGATTTCTTAAATCAGAAATACCAGATGTAATAACTCAGGAGATCTAATTACTTTGGACAGAATTGATGCAAAAAACAGTCCATTGAAATAATAATGGAGCCAGAGAGATCAGCCTAGAGAGGGTGCCGTGAGGAGCTGACATTTAGTGTGGTCACAGGTTAGTTAGTGTGATTTCTCTCAGAGTAATTGATGAAGGAAATGACTTTGGGATTTTTTTTTACTTTTTATTTATTGATTATGTGTATGGTAGATAATCTGTCCTGATTCATGATCATTTCTACCATTCATTTATGAGTTTACAAATATTTATTAACTGCTGTGAATCATGGGTTTTCTGGATATAATGACACATAAATTAAAAATATCACATCAGATGATTTTCACCTCCTCTCAGGTTGGTTTTTTAAACAGTCTTATTGAGGTATGCTTTACATACCATAAAATATCACCAGTTTGAAACGTGCATTTCAGTGATTTTTTGGCATATTTACAGAATGGCTCAGCCATCACCACAATCCAGTTTTGAAACATTTCCATCACCAAAGAGATCCCCATGTACATTTTGTAATCATTTCCATTCTCACCTCCAGCCCCAGGCACCCACTAATCTACTTTTGGCCTCTATACTATTGCCTTTACTGGACAATTCATACAAACAGACTAATATATTATGTGGTCTTTTGTGTCTGGCTTCTTTTATGTAACATAAAACTTTGAAAGTTTATCCATATTGTAGTGTGTGTCAGTACTTTATTGCTAAATACTATTCAGTTGTGTGCATTTACCACATTTTGCTTATGCATTTACTGGACAATTTGGGTTGTTTCCCTTTTCTGACTCTTAGGAATGATGATGCTATAAACACTAACATACAAATCTTTGCGTATCTGTATGTTTTCTTTTGAGATGGAGTCTCGCTTTGCCACCCTAGCCTGGAGTGCAGTGTTGTGATCTCTGTTCACTGTAACCTCCACCTCCCAGGTACAAGCGATTCTCCTGCCTCAGCCTCCCAGGTAGCTGGGACTAAAAGTGCCCACCACCACGCCCAGCTAATTTTTGTATTTTTAGTAGAGATGGACTTTCACCATGTTGGCCAGGCTGGTCTTGAACTCCTGACCTCAGGTTATCTGCCCACTCGGCTTCCCAAAGTGCTGGGATTTCAGGCATGAGCCACCACGTCCGATGTTTCTATATGTTTTTATTTGTCTTGGATAGCTACTTAGGAGTAGAATTGCTGGGTCGTATGATAAATGCATAGTTAACTTTCGAAGAACCTGTCAAACTGTTTTCCAAAGTAGATAAATCCTTTTACCTTACGTCTACCAATACATTCCTCAGTTAGATTTTAAAATTAAACAGTACAATTAAAAGAGAGGAGTAAATTTTATAATTAATTTTTGGCCTAGCCTCATATCAAACAAAGTAAGAGTTTAATAAATATTTATTGTCAAGTGTTACTCGTTTTTCCCTTCTATTTCCTAGGGAGAGAATCACAGTCTTGCACTGTGATGATCATAGCTTCCACACCTCTATGGTGATCGCATAATGACAATGTTCATCTCTAATGAAGTTTCGTCAGGGATTAGTTGTACCAGAAGGAGTAAATGATTTTCATATGCCATTGCAAGTCAGTAACGTGAAATAGGCAGAGTGATGCACTTAGACATCGCAATATCCTAATATAAACGTATCTATTTCTCATAGGAGCCAAGAAGAAATGCAAGGGTGGATAAACAAAATTAATTGTGTGGCAGCTGTATTTTCTGCACCACCATTTCCAGCAGCAATCGGCTCTCAGAAGAAGTTTAGCCGCCCACTTCTGCCTGCCACTACAACAAAACTGTCTCAGGTAATCATCTTGATAGTGCTTTGACCTTGGGAAAAAGTACTTTGTAAAGTAATGTGATAAATATTTGTCTTTGGATAGTACTCCATGTTTTGGGGATGGATGAGGTAGCATATTGTATAAATGGGGCAGAATATTTTATTCTGTGATAGCATATTGTATAAATGGCATATTGTATAAATGGGGCAGAAATGCAGTTTATGATAGCATATTGCCCTGTGATAGCATATTGTATAAATTGGGCAGAAATGCAATACGCTGGATTTTACACTTCATGTGAGAAGCTGATGTAATTGAGTCTCAGTGAGTAGGACATATACTTTGATGTAGTTTCTAAAGTTTGTATTAGTTCTTTATTAGCCATGCTTGATGTTTTGTTTGTTTTAACTACCAGCTCATAATCTGGCTTGGTAACATGCTTTCCTTTCATTCATTTGTTAGCTCATTTTTATTGAGCATTTACCACATTCCAGGTTGTGTTTAGTGCTAGGAATACAAAAATATTTTCAGGAATCCACAGTTCATAGTACAATGGGAAAGGGCCTGCCCTACCCCTCGGAGCGGAGCTGAATGGAACATTTGGATTTTCCAAGCTAATAAAGATAAAGTGTACCAGAACCCTGCTCCAAGTGTGTTTACATAAGCCTCCTTCTGTTGTCAGATTAGTCTTACTAAAAGCCATGTTTTATCAAGTCCTTTTTCACTTAAAACTCTTCTAAGGACACTGCCTACAAGCCAGACAAACCTGTCTACAGTACCCCCTTGCCATTGACTAGTTAAAGATTTTGGAAGCTACTTTTGATTCCTTTGTGAATTTCTCATTACATAGAGATAGTTTTATCTGACTATGATCGACCAAGTCTTGGTATTAAGTAGCTCCCTACACATCTTTGATGTCATAAGATGTGTCCCATGGCAAGAGAGGGAGCGATTATCAATGATAATCCAGCGAGCTCTGGAGGTTCAAGGAAGGGACATTATCTAGCCTGGCCTTGGAGGTGAAGGAGGAAATGTGGTACCTCATGGGAAGCTTAAAGGATGAGAGGCAGTTAGGTGAGATGTGGGATGAGATAGGAGAATGAGCCAGCAGAGAAACGAAGGCCTAGAGAAGGGAGCACTGGACGCAGGAACCACACACAAGTTTTTAACTGTGACATGAGCACAGTGTTGAGAAAAAGCAAGAAATGCACCTCTGCGGAGGTCAGCAAAGGCCAAATCATGAAAGGCCTTGTTTGTCGTGTGTAGGATTTAGGATGCTTCAGTGGTTCCCAGCATCCTCAAAATAATAGCTTTAAGGCCGGGCACAGTGGCTCACGCCTGTAATCCCAGCACTTTGGGAGGCCGAGGTGGACAGATCACCTGAGGTCAGGAGTTCGAGACCAGCTGGCCAGCATGGTGAAACCCTGTCTCTAGTAAAAATACAAAAATTAGTGGTGGTGGATGCCTGTAATCCCAGCTACTCAGGAGGCTGAGACAGGAGAACTGCTTGAACCCAGGAGGCGGAGGTTGTAGTGAGCCGAGATCACGCCACTGCACTCCAGCCTGGGCAACAGAGCAAGACTCCGTCTCAAAATAATAATAATAACTTTACGCAGGAGAGTAATTTGATCACAATTTTGCTTTAAAAATTATTCTCATTACAACACGAGGAACTGTTAGAAGAAGACACTAGTATAAGCAGAAAGGCCCTTTTTAAAGGAATTTTCAGTAATCCAGAGGAGAGATAACTAAGGTAGCTGTAGAAGAAATGGATAGTAGTGGAAATGCTTGAGAGACCTTGAAAGTATGGAATGGACAGTTCTGGTGGCTCATGGAAGTAGAGGAAACAGGCTGTCATTGTGGCTTGGACAGCTGGGACTGTGGTGTCTGACTTACTTCTGGAGCCTCACCTCGCCGTCTCTTGATTTCCCCTCTTGCTTCTTAGACACCTTTCTTGGATCATTTTCTTCTTTCTCTCTAATGCTGCAGTGACCAGAGCTCAGAAGCAGACTAAGGCACTTGATAAGCAATTTTCCAAAAAGTTACTTAGATTTAATACAAATAGGGAGAATGTTGTGCCAGGAAAAGGGGGGAAAGGTCCAGTAAAATTTAGATTAAAAATAGGTCATATTTAGTGGCTGGGAGGTCGTTGGGTGTCTCAGTCCGTTTTGTGTTTCTATAAAGGAATACTAGAGCCTGGGTCATTTATAAAGAAGAGAAGTTTATTTGACTTATGGTTCTGCAGGCTGTGCAAGAAACATGGTATCAGCATCTGCTTCTGGTAAGAATCTCAGGAAGCATCAAAAGGTGGTAGAAGGGGAAAGAGAAACAGATGTGTCACATGGCAAGAGAGAGAGGAAGGGAAAGTGCCAGGCTCTTTTTAACAACCCACTTTCACTTGAGCTGATAGAGCAAGAACTACCTTATTATCCTAAGGGTGGCATCAAGCCATTCATGAGGGAACTACCCCCATAACCCAAACACCTCTTACCAGGTCCCACCTCCAACATTGGGGATCAGATTTCAACATGAGATTCGGAGGGGACAAGCATCCAAACTGTATCACTGGATAACCTTAGCAAGACCAGTTTTGGTGGAGTCATGCGAATAGAAACCACATTGGCCTTCTTTGATGGGGGACTGAATGGAAGGTAAAAAGGAAGTGGAGGAGGGGAATGTGCTCAAGTCTTGCCATCGTTATAAAAAACAGAAATACTAGTCGTAAGAAGGAGGAATCCATGGTTTCAGGAAAGATTCTTCTGGTTTTTAATTCATAATTATCATTAGGATATATTGAATGCTTACATGTAAGCATTACTTTTACTGTACAGTTCATACAGGACACAATGGCATTTAATCTTTAAGGATAACAAGTACACTACGACTTTAAGAGAAAGGGAATACTCTTATTGATGACCAGAAGATATGTTGGTGGACGTCTCCATCTATCCAACTAAAATATGAACTCTTAAAGCAAATGCATTTCTCTGCTTTAAATGTGGGTACTTAACATAAACAGCATACCACATAAAGCATATATCTTATAAAAGGTAAACCACATTACAGGATGTAAGGGGTGGGAAAAAATTGAGTAACTAGATGCAAAAGAATACCTTCCAAAATTGAGTTTTGCTCTATTAATTTTACAATGGACTTTCCCATTGTTCTTTTTCAGTAGATTGGGTCTTTCTCATATTCAGTTCTATAAAAGATCCAGGGGAGAAGGTGAGTTGAGGGCTGTTAATAAGCATGTCATTCGTGGAAGATGTGTGCAGCTTAGAGCAATATATGGGTGTTTCCTTGATTTTCGCTCACTATAAAATCTACAGTTCGGTTTACTTTATACTTTAAAAAATGTACTGCTTGCCTATTTATCTAGGGACTGTATACTAGTAAGTATGAATGTGTTCATCTTTTGGCGTGTTTTTACCAGAACAGGCAAGCAAACACATTTATCAGGGTAAGCACTCTTATTTCAAACAGATGACTTACCCTGGAACCAAAAATAGAATGCATAATTTTTTAAAACATCTTCCTTCATTTTGAACATAAATCCACAGAGATTCCAAAAAATGCATATGTAGTATCATCAGAGTTATGGATTGAAGATTTTAAATAAGAAACTAATAACCAAAAAGAACTATCCTCCAGTATCATGTAAGACAAGGGAACCATATCACTTCAGGAATTTAACTTATTTGGAAAGAAATGAGATGATCCCCACCCCGCCAATCCCGCCACACCACTGAATTACATCACCCAGCACTTGCTTTGTGGGCCTCAGTTTTCCATCCAGAAAAGTGAGATGGTTCTAGAATGTTTTTAAGGATTTTTCTATCAACAGCTCTGTATAATTTCTTTGCCAAGTCATAATGTTTGTTTCTAAAGATAACATTTTTACCTTTGAGAAACATATATGTAAAATTAAGCATGTATTTGGAGTAGCCCCTGAGGCTCTTGGGGATATCTATGCTGGGGTTGTAGTGCGCCTCCAGCAAATCCTGGAAGATGTCTGGCTGCCCGTAGGATTCCTCCAGTACCGCAAAGACTAGCTCCCATCCCTTAACCCAGGCGTGTTCGACCGCAGCAGCATTAACGTTTTGGTGTGGATAATTCTTTGTCGTGGGGGGCTGCCCTATTAATTGTAGGATTTTTAGCTATGTCCCCAACTTCTACTCACTAGATACCAATAGGAACCCCCCAATTCTAACAACCAAAAATGTCTCCAGACATTGCCAAGTATCTTCTGGGGTCAAAATCCAACCCACTCCTGTTGAGAACTACTGCTTTAGCCAGTGGATCTGAAGCCATGAGACCAGCTACTTTTTTTTTTTCCCCATACCCCACAACCTGGCTCTGACTCCCCTAAATGCCAGAACTTTTTGGGTAATTTTACTTTACAAAATACAGGTATAAAAACGTGAGTGCCTTGCTGGAAACACTGATAAAGATAAACAGTGTTGGGAAAAAATTAGACATTCAATTAAAAGATTGTTTGGTGCTTTTGCAAGACAGAGTGTCACTCTGTCATTTGTGGGCTTTGCTTTAATTTGTTCTCGTCTTTTATGCAAAACACATTAGCCTTAATCATTGAAATTGATTATTGCCAGTGCGGCGTGGTACTTTCTGCACAGCTCTGCTGTGTAGGAGGAGTCCCTTCTTTGTTTTTCATGACAGTGTTGCCAGAGCACATTTTCTTCTGTTGGGGTGGAAAGACTAGCTTGAAAATACAAGTTTTGCTTCTCCTTCTGGTGTAGCTCTCCACACACAGAACTGCATGGCTGGCCTTGTTCACAGTCTGCTCACGACCTCCCTTTCTGCCCACCAGAGAAGTCATTTCAAACTTCAGTGTGCACAACAGCTGTGTGAGGACTTGCATAAAATGCACCTTTCCCAGCCCCAGCAGGTCATTCAGGTCCAGGCTGGGGCCCAGGGACACGTGTGTGTTTCTCTTCCACTCCAGGCCGGCAGGTGGCTCCAGATCCCACTTAGACACTACACTGTAGGAACCTCTGCCTCCCCTAGGTCTTTCCTTGCTTCTTCAGAGAATGGTGCCCCGGGACGTCTTCATTTCCTGATATCTAGGCCTGTTTTCTTTGAACTCCAACTATTCTCATATAAATAAGTTTGAATCCATGGGTACTAAATACTCTTTTGGTCAGACTTGTGATGGACACTGATCAGAAGCAAAGCAGTCCTATGCTTGATTCTCACACTGAAGTAACCTCCACCCCTCCTTTTGTCCTGTAGTGTGACCACAAGACTGTGGTGCTCAGAGTCAAGTGAGTGGAGCTGACCTTAGGGGCTGTGGGATTTCAGGGGAGGTCATTCTTGTAGTTGCTTTCTTCACCGCACCCCCACCCACCCATTTCCACACTTTCTGTCATAAAGTCCTGTCACTTCTACCTCCTAAATATCTTTTTTCTTTTTTCCTTTTTTTTTTTTTTGAGACAAAGTCACTCTGTCACCCAGGCTGGGGTACAGTGGTGCTATCTTGGCTCACTGCAACCTCCACCTCCCGGGTTCAAGTGATTATCCTGCCTCAGCCTCCCAAGTAGCTGGGATTACAGGCGTGCACCACCATGCCCAGCTAATGTGTGTATTTTTAGTAGAGCCGGGGTTTCACCATGTTGGCCAGGCTGGTCTTGACCTCCTGATCTCAGGTGATCAGCCTGCATCGGCCTCTGAAAGTGCTGGAATTACAGGCATGAGCCACCACGCCTGGCCAATTTCTTTCATATTCTACACCTACTCCTTCAGATTTTCGTCATATTCTACCTAGATCATTGGTCTCCTCAGTTTTTTGACTATTCACCTCATCCCAATACTAAATATTTCAGCAGATACCTTCTACTATATGATGCCTTTTTAAATAAAATAAACTACATTTTCTACTGTCAATCCCAGTAGGAAATATTAGTAAGCCTTAACATTTTACAGTGCTGAGATTTAAAAAAAATAAAAGAAAACTAAATTTTTTCCCAGTGCCTAGGGATCTATTAAAATTTTTGAAAACTCATAAATGAGTTCAGCACAGTTAGACGACATGCAAGGGCATTTTTATGGTGTGTTAATTATATCTCAATACTGATTTTAAAATTCTCCCCAGTGGGTCATTTTGCCTGGGCTGCATACTCCCCACTTTGGAATAATCTGACCCAGATGATTTCTATAACCACTTGTGATCTCTCTTCCACTGGTATTATATCCTTCTGATCCATCCTTTATAGTTCTGACTAAAATATGATTCTAATTATGTCACTTACCCTTAACTGACTCATTTTTTCACATTCAAACTCTCTGATGTGGTCTTAATTGGTACCCACAGTTTTCCAGAATGGATAATTTTTTTTAGTTCATTTCTTAGAGGTCTGTATTTAATATATATTAAGTACCCAATAAAACAAGTAATTAAATCTTGTGGAAGCTATTTTGCTTATACTCGTTAAACACTGTTTAAGGTCTAAAGCTGTGTTAAATGTGAAATTATGAAACAGTCTTTTGGATTGAGCCTCCCTCAAACTGACTGAAAGACAGGTGGTCTGTATTCTAAATTCTGTACCACTTCATTTTGAGAAGGTTCCAGTGTTTAGCAGTTTGACTTGTAAGTTGCCCTGGAGATCCCTAAATATATTATTACCCTCAAAATCATCTGTCTCCTTTAAGACAGCACAATGGAAACAGTCTAAACCCTCCCCTGTGTACCTTCACTTTAAAAAAAATAAAATTCTGTTCAGCTACTGTTTACGGAAGATCCTGTATAGCAAGTACTATGTTACTATGTTAGATTTTGTGGGCATTATAAAAATAGGTGAGACAATGACCTTGGCCCTCAACTTCTGAGAGCTTAAGGTATTTGTTAATGTTAGGCAGGTAATGTCTATAAACCAAAAGCTGCCACATACTGTCTCTCTGCTCAACACTTCACTGGATGCTGGAGGATTTAAGAGAAGGAAAAAAGTGACCTGTTTTGCCTTTCTAAGAGTTTGTAATCGGGAAAGGAGATAAAACTCACACACAGGTCAGGGTGTATTTTGTGCTAAGCATATGAGATAGACATTTAAGTGCTGCAGTAATGCAGAAGAGGAAGAGATGGTGCAATGTGCAATAACACAGGTTTTGTTTTGTTTTCTTTTATTTTCTTTATCTAGACAGAATCTCACTCTGTCACCCAGGGTGGAGTGCAGTGGCGTGATATTGGCTCACTGCAACCTCTGCCTCCTGGGTTCAGGCAGTTCTCCTGCCTCAGCCTCCTGAGCAGCTGGAATTACAGGCTCATGCCACCACACCCAGTTAATTTTTGTATTTTTAGTGGAAACAGGGTTTTGCCATGTTGGCCAGGCTGGTCTCGAACTCCTGACCTTCAGTGATCCGCCTCAGCCTCCCAAAGTGCTGGGATTACAGGTATGACTCACCAGGCCCAGCCTGTAACACAGGTTTTGAGTGGAATTTGGAGCAAGGTGAGTAACCCTTAGTCTAGCCTGCACGTTTGAGAGCTATAGCAGAGGAGACCCAGCAGCAGTGGAGTTCACCAAGAGCTGTGAAAAGCTGAGTTCAGGATTGATCTGTCAAGTAAGAGAATGTGCTGAAGCTATGTTGTTAGCAGCCCTTTGGATTTCAGAAGGCTGTTCCGAGGTGACTTGATGATAGAAGTTGGGAGAATGTGGCTTCTGCCACTCTGTCCTTGTGTCTGAACTGGAGCAACTGCTTGAATTCTCTGGATCTCCATCTTCTCTAAGACAAAGAGGGTAGAAAGGACAGTGGCCAGGTTCTCTTCCACCATAGAACATTGAGGATTCTGTATCCCACAGCTTGAAGGAAAAGACTGGTGGCAGCCACTGTGGCTGTTCCCTCTTCTTACTCCCAGCACCCAGCACAGTGCTTGCTGTGGTGGGCGCTCGGTGAGGTTCAAGGATGGATAAATGGATAAACGTGTTCTCTGTTCCCCAGTTCTTTCTGCCTTCTCTCTCATTCTTCCTCCTTTCCCTCTTGGAGCCATCTGCATTTCTATTTTCTTGTTTCCTTTCAGTTTTCACAGCTGTTCTCTCATCCGTCTCTCCATGATAAGTACTATGTAAGTCTTATACTTGGTATAAAAAGATAAAAAAGTGATTTCTGGCCCTTGATCCTGGGCTTTGCATCAGGGGAGAAGGACTGTAACTCCAGGTCAGCCCTTGACTCACACTGCAATATCTTCAACAGCCAAGTTGCCTGTTCCCATTGCCTCATCAGTTAAACAATACTGTCTTCATAGAGATGAAATTAGAGCTTAATATGTTAAAGGAAATTATGAAGTTTTTCTCAAAACCCAAGTACTGTATAAATAGGAAAAAATGAAATACTTTTTAACAATTTTAATTGACCATATCATAATTATATGTATTTCCACGTGTTTTGCTATATCACTTTCTTATGGTAAGAACAGTTAAATTCTACTCTTTGAGCAAGTTTGAAATACACAGTGCATTATTATTAACTCTAGCCGCCATGATACACAATAGAACTTACTCCTCCTGTCTGACGTTTTTCGTCCTTTGACCAGCATCTCCCCAGTCTTTCGCCCCCAGCCTCTGGTAACCACCATTCTCCTTATTTCTATGAGTTCGACTGTTTTAGATTCTATATATGAGATCATCCACTATCTGTCTTTCTGTGCCTGACTTACTTCACTTAGCAAAATGTCATCCAGGTTTGTCCATGTTGTCGCAAATGACAGAATTTCCTCTTTTTTCAGGCTGAATAAGTAATATTCCATTGTGTATATATACCACATTTTCCTTATCCATTTGTCAAAGGACACTTAGCTCTCTTCTAGATCTTAGCTATTGTGAATGATGCTGCAGCCAAGAGCTGTTCCCTCTTCTTGAAGAAGATACGGCATGGTCTCACCATGAGAATGCCACATCTTTTTGAGATACTGATTTCATTTCTTTGGCTACATACTCACAAGTGGGACTGCTAGATTATCTGGTAATTCCATTTTTAGTTTTTTGAGGAGCTTTCATACAGTTTTCCAAATTTTCCTCACAGCATTTGTGAGAACAAATGTTGTATCCTCACATGACAGAAGACAGAGGAGCAAAAAAGGGCCTGACCTAGATCCCTCCAGCACTTTGATGAAGACACTAATCCCTTCATGAGGGACTCAATCACTTTCCAGAAGGCACCATCTCTTACTACTGCACAATGAGGATTAGATTTCAATGTGAAGTTTGAAGGGGATACAGTGAAACCGTAGCAAAGTCCTTTGCCCATTTTTTAATCGCTCCGTTTTCTTGCTATTGTGTTGTTTGAGTTCCTTATATACTTTGGGTATTAGCCCCTAATCTGAGTAAATGAAATCCTAAGTGACTTCAAAAACTTGCCTTTTAGATAAAATGTTATTGTATATATTATGAAAGGTCTTAATGATTTAAATCTATTGGCATATAACTACAACAACAAGTTTTCTTGTATCTAGTAGTTTCAATTTAATTTTTTTCTAATTGTCACTTCCTAGCTTAAAACAATTTTATGAGTTTGTTCTATTTTCTATCTCCCTGCCTTTTCTTTGTCAGATATAATATTTTCTGCCATTTCTGAAATCTCTTTTGCTAGTATTGTCTTATAAAACAGTATGTATGCATCCCTAAAGAATTGTAAAAGCAAAGACAAAAGCAGGGGAGGGAAGCAAATTCCTACTTTATCTTTCTTCATCATGTCTATGACAAATGTAATTGTCCTGAGTCTGAGAATATGATAGCTCCATGGCTGCATCCTCTCTCTCCCTTTGTTTTTTACTGTGTGTGTGTGTGTGTGTGTGTGTGTGCGCGTGTGTGTGTGTGTGTGTAAAATTTGTATCTTTCTTGCCATGGGATTCTAGCACTGGAATAATTTGCATGGTCAAGCTATGTCCATAAGAGCCACTTGGCATTTTTATTTCACTGTTCAAAATGGACAGATTTAAGGAAATGTGATTTTAAAATGCTTTATTTTGAGTTTACTTTATTGACTCCTGCCCTATGAAGGCAATGAAATAGTCATGAAGCATTTCTCATTGAACATCAGCACTTCTTCGATTAGTTCCTTCATAAAAATACACCCTAAATGACTAGCCCTTTATGCTACTGTAGAAACAAGTTTATGAAACATAGCTTGGTAACAATGAACAAACCCTGGCAAGTACTGGTATGGGGAGGAAAGTGAAAAACATAAGGTGTTGTGCATATTGTCATTCTAGCCTGTACTCCTCATTAAAATAAGTAGAAATTGGGATTTATTCAACAGAAAAAGAGGCATTTGAATATTCAAGATTCGAAAGCCTAAATCTAAAGCTTTTAGAAGTAGCAAACATCTAAAAGCATATTTGCATAGATCCAAAGTAAAAAAAATAGAAGTTTGTAAATTCTTTTACCAAATTACCTAAAATCTTATTTTTTAAAAAAATAAACTGGATTCGGCCGGGCGCGGGGGCTCAAGTCTGTAATCCCAGCACTTTGGGAGGCCGACATGGGTGGATCGCGAGGTCAGGAGATCGAGACCATCCAGGCTAACACGGTGAAACCCCGTCTCTACTAAAAAATATAAAAAACTAGCCGGGCGAGGTGGCGGGCGCCTGTAGTCCCAGCTACTCCAGAGGCTGAGGCAGGAGAATGGCGTGAACCCGGGAGGCGGAGCTTGCAGTGAGCTGAGATCCGGCCACTGCACTCCAGCCTGGGCAACAGAGCGAGACTCTGTCTCAAAAAATAAAAAAAAAATAAATAAACTGGATTCTATTATTGGATTCTAATTATTTCTTAACCAAAAATATAAAGAGTTTGGTTTCTTAACATACATTATAAATACCTGTTGTAGTGATACAAATCTATTTTTTCAAAGGCAAACAACCGAATAGGAAAATGGGTCCGGTAATTCACAGAAGAGGAAATCCAGTAAACCTATGAACAAAACCTCATCCTCGCTCATATTCAGGGAAATGTAAATTCAAATCACGGTGGTTTATTTCTTACCTATGAAATTAGCAAAAATTTACAAGTATAATAACATGACGTTTTGACAAGGACGTAAAAGAAAGAGAAATTTCAGACCTGCTGTGGAAATGTAAACAGATAAAAACACTTTAGAAAACAGTCATCTTAAAGATGTGCATATTCTAAGACCCAGAACTGCCAACTCTTGGTGACACACTATAGAAAAACCCTTGTTCAGATTCCCTAGGAGACGTGTAAGAATGTCTGTTGCAACATTATTTATAACAGGGAAAAAAATAATCCCAAAACAGGAAACCTGAAAACAAACTAAATATCCTTAAACAAAATTGTAATGTGTCCTGCAATGGGGTACTACACAATGATTAAAAGACAGGAACTAGAGCATACATGTAGATAAATCTTAAAAACATGTTCTGTAAAAAAAAAGTTTAAAAAGAAAGCCTTTCATTAGTTTTTATATAAAGTGTAAAACCTCGAGAATACACTTCTGGTTTTGTTTTATTTTTTTGACATAGAGTCTTGCTCTGTCACCCAGGCTGGAGTGCAGTGGCGTGATCTCGGCTCACTGCAACCTCCACCCCCCAGGTTCAAGTGATTCTCCTGCCTCAGCCTCCTGAGTAGGTGGGATTACAAGCATGTGCTACCACGCCTGGCTGATTTTTGTATTTTTAGTAGAGACAGGGTTTCACCATGTTAGTGAGGCTGATCTCGAACTCCTGACCTTGTGATTCGCCTGCCTCAGCCTCCCAAAGTGCTGGGATTACAGGCATGAGTCACTGAGCACCCGGCTACACTTCTGCATTTTTATGGTTATATACCTTTATATATGAATAACAGTGAAAAGGAATGAGATGAGCATGTACATGTGCAGATAATTTCAATTTATTTATATTTTATTTCTTAAATTTTTCTTAAATTCCTATGTTAGATATGTGTTTCTTATGTATCATTCAATATGACTTTTTATATAACTGAAATTTTTTTAGAAAAGAAGGAAAATACTTCATGCTTTTATTTTTGGAAGTAGTCTAGTCACTAAATAGCATTTGTCAGGAAGTCTATTAGGTAATTTACAATTGCAGTAAATACACAAAGGAAAACAACTTGGAAAGAAATAAAAACTTTCGATATAGTTTGTCTTAGCTCAGGCTACCATAACAAAATACTGTAGATTGGGTGACTTCAATAGCAGACATCTATTTTCTCACAGTTCTAGAGGCTGGAAATCCAAGATCAGGGTGCCAGCAGAGTTGATGTCTGGTGAGGGCTCTCCCCTAGGGCTGTGGATGGCTGTGATGGCCTTCCCCTGGTACTTGCATACAGTGTCTCCTCTTATAAGGGCACTAATCCTGTTGGATATATGCCCCACTTTTATGACCTCATTTAACCATTATTACTTAGGAATCCCATTTTCAAGTACAGCTACACTGAAGGTTAATTTTGAGTGGACATATTCAATCCATAACATAGTTGATAGTCCCCTTGGGTGAAAGTAATAGCTGAGTAAGAAGTTGTAAATAAAAGCTACCTGAAGCATTTTTGACATTCAGCATTATCAGTACACAAATAATAGGTTTGGAGTTGTAGACTCCTTTCTAAAATCTCAAAATAGGTTTCTTTTCTCCTTCTTCCTTTTCTGGGACTTCTCAGAGTGTTTCATTTTGTTTTGTTATAGCTGACGTTTAGAAATGAATCTTGTCACTTTTAGATCACTCCACGTGTTCGTGCCACCTTTCTTGTTCATTTTTCCATTCGTGTACTCTGCTTTTTACTTGTCATTGTTTTCTTCTATTTTGATGGTTTCTGACTTGGAGTTTGTTTTTGTTGTTTGGCTTTTAATTATTACAAAAGTCACTAAGATATTATATGTGATACTCATAATTTCTGGACATCTTTTTTTAATTTACGATAATGTTATATAATCTTAATATGGTGTCCATAGTTATTCATTTTCTGGTTTTGTAAAAAATTACTCCCCTCATTCTACAAGATTTTTGTATTCTGCAATTACGTTGGTGTTATATGAAATACATTTATCACCTAATTTAATGAGATTTGTTTCATTTGCCTTCACCCATTTATCTTATTGTACGTGTGAAATTTGGATAATTTGCATGTGAAACTAGAACAGTAAGGAGTCATACATTTTCAAGAATGCAAGAGAATTCCAAGAATGTTTTTAAAATGCTGGCAGAAGGTTCAGCAACATATCTTTCTAGGTAGCCTATTGCTAAGGTGATATAAATGGTACCCTTAGAATGGAAGTCCTTTGACGCAGGATCAACCATATTGCATTGGTACGTGGTACCTATAATAATGCTATTAAGGCAATAATTGCTAAATAGGTAGATACAGTTTAATTGATTTGCTGCTTTGAGTCAATAAAGTTGAAGGAACTAAACTCTGCTGCTTTGGAGAGAAGCAAGATAGCTGCATTTTTTAGAATATCATCTGATAAACTTCAGAGAAGAAATATTTCTTCATAGCTCTGCTTCTTTCAAAAAAGGAAAAAAAACTATGCACACGTACAATCCATTCCCTGTGATGGATGGGAAAGCTGGCCGCATTGCTGAGTGGGCATGAAATGGGGAAGCCAAGGTGTGCAGCTTCCACGCTAGGTGCGTAACTGTTCAGCTGGTGACACGCCTGTCAGGATATCTCTTAAGGCCTGGTCCCCACTCGGGGCGGTTACACCTGATAAGGAGCTCCGAAGCCATTTGGTTTTATGACAAGGGACCTAGTTAAAGAGGTTGGCCTTGATTGCCATCCTGGGAAGGAATATAGGAAATATGCGGACACCGGCGGGAGAAAGCTGGAAGGATGTGGCAGCAGAGGCACATTGGGCTGTTTTAGTGAGTTAAAGTCATTCAGCACAAGGGATTTTTTTTTTAAATATGCTGTGCTTCACTGTGTGAGCCAGGATAGTCTTGGTCTCCTGACCTCGTGATCCGCCCGTCTCGGCCTCCCAAAGAAACCCCATCTCTACTAAAAAATACAAAAAACTAGCCTGGCGAGGTGGCGGGCGCCTGTAGTCCCAGCTACTCGGGAGGCTGAGGCAGGAGAATGGCGTGAACCCGGGAGGCGGAGCTTGCAGTGAGCTGAGATCCGGCCACTGCACTCCAGCCTGGGCGACAGAGCAAGACTCCGTCTCAAAAAAAAAAGAAAAGAAAAGAAAAAAAAAATGCTGTGCTTTGTTGCTGACTTGCTTTTTTGAACACTAAATGGCATCACGATTTCCTGCAGGAGGAGCAACTGAAGTCACATGAAAGTAAGCTGAAGCAGATCACCACCGAGCTGGCCGAGCACCGCTCATATCCCCCCGACAAGAAGGTCAAAGCCAAGGACGTCGATGAGTACAAACTGAAAGACCACTATCTGGAGTTTGAGGTGTGTTGCACCCAAATGTTAGTAAATGCTGATTTCTGAGTTATCTTAGGATCTGTCCGTGAGGCGGTATCTTTCTTTGCAGTTACTGTCACTGAGAGAGGCGTGCCTTGCCCCTGGCTCTAATTTGGGAGCTCCTGGCAAGGTCAAAGTGGTCCCTCTTGTTTGTGATTCTGTTTAAGTGCCAAACAAACATCAAAGAGTAACTGCCAGTTTATACACTTAAAAGCAAATAGCCTGACTGGTTGGAATAGTGTGCGCCCGCTGTGAGGGGAAGAAAAAGCACAGTAGAGGGACATGCCAGGGTAGACAGCTGCTTTCTGTGTCCCTGCGTCTCTTCCGGCAGAATCGGAGTCAAAAAAAGCACTAGGGAGGAAATGAGTGGCAGAGGGATGTGAGGCATCAGCTTTTCCCTGCACATTCTTGCTGTTCGGCAACAACGTGCATTTTTCTTCTTGCCACCCACTGCCCTTCAGAAGGGGGCTGATAAATTAAGTTGTGGCCCATCCATCTATGCAGTGAGTGTGCTTATTAAAAAGAATGGTAAGGATCCATATGCTCTGGCATAGAAAAGTGTAAAATTTGGCCAGGCGCGGTGGCTCAAGCTTGTAATCCCAGCACTTTGGGAGGCCGAGACTGGTGGATCACGAGGTCAGGAGATCGAGAGCATCCTGGCTAACACGGTGAAACCCCGTCTCTACTAAAAAATACAAGAACCTAGCTGGGCGAGGTGGCGGGCGCCTGTAGTCCCAGCTACTTGGGAGGCTGAGGCAGGAGAATGGCGTGAACCCGGGAGGCGGAGCTTGCAGTGAGCTGAGATCCAGCCACTGCCCTCCAGCCTGGGCGACACAGCGAGACTCCGTCTCAAAAACACACACACACACACACAAAAGAAAAGCGTAAAATTTAAACACACATTGAAAACAGTGTATTTCCAAATCTTTCCGTGGCTCACTTTTCTTCCAAATTAATGTCAGAGTTAGACCGCCTTAGCCTCTACCTTCAGACATTTAAAGTGTTTTTTTTTTTTTTTTTTTTTTTTTTTTTTAATGTAGGTAGCATGCAATACAAAATAAAAAGAATTAATTATTTTGACTAATTTGACCTTTTTTGTTTTTGTTTTTTCTGTTGGGTGTGCTGAATCTGCCTTTAGCCGTTCTTGTTCACCGTAGCTCTGATCCCTTTTACTTCTCATCATTCCTCTCCTTTGTTTTCATCTTACCATCTCATTTCCTCCTCAGGCTTGAAATGTAAAATCTGCTAAGTGTCCACATCCTAGCGGTCAGTCTTTGCGGCGTCTCACACCGGTGCCTTCCATGCGTTGCTTTATAACCACTTCCTCTGCTGAGTCCTGGCTTTCTCCTCTCTCACTCTGCCCTCCTTTCTTCAGTTCATCCTAAATCCTTTGGCCAGTTGTTTTTCTGAGGTTCAACCCAGATGACTGCATTCCTCTGCTCAACAGCTGCCTACAGCTTCCCCCATTCCCCTCCCCTAATTACATCCTGAAGAAAGTCTCGGTTCTTTCATTGGGGAGGATTTGGCATCTCCACCTTTCCACGACCTCCGTCTTTCCTGCACGGGCCTCCCTACGTTAGTCACATTTCTGCCCACTCTCCCCAAACACACGTTTATACCTTTGTTCACTTACTTTCTTCTGCCTCGAATGCTCTTGCTGTCATCTTCTTTTCTGAAAGTCCTATTCGTCTTTTGAGGTACAGTCCAAATTCCTCCTATGAAAAACCTGATCTAGATATACTAGCTGGGATTCATCTGTTACAGTACTTGCCACAATTTGTTTAAGGTGAAGTTATTTTTACCTGTCTTTGTACCTGTAGTGGATTCCATAATGCCTCCCCCTACCCAAAACTATGATCCTGAGTTCATTTCCAGCCCTTGCTCTACGTGTGCTTGCTGAGTTGGATACAGTTTCATAGAAGCCTTAAAAAGTCTCTGAGTTATAATATTTCTGTTATCAAATGTAGCATTTGATTCAAAAAATGGCACTTCCACTACAGATCCAGGTACTAGTTTTCTTCATGGTGAAGCAAATCCTTGCTCTGGGCAGAGAATTATACTAAGAGAAATATTTATTTTGGTAAAGGTGAAAGTTTCTTAGCAAAAACTGTAGAAGTCTTACCAGCAGAAGACTTGAAAAATTTCAAAAAATAAATAAATGAAGAAACCAACAACAAAAGCTAGGAAGCTCATCTTTCCCCAGGCTTGTTCATTCTTGGGAAATGGGGTTCTCAAAAGCCATTATTATTCTTCACACTTCTGGAGTGGCTTTAAGCCATAGGCTCTTTTTGTTTCACACACGCTAATTAAATTTCCCAACACCTCAGTCCCAGCTTCCAGCACTCAGCAACTCACTGGAGCCTTTGATGCCAAAGGGGGAAGAGCGTGTCCCCGGGAGGTGGGGGGTGGCTGCAAGGCCATGGAAAGGTTGCCATAGCTAGGAGCCCTCCCTGCTTTTGAGTCTACAGCACTACCTCTTTTCTGAAAATGGAACCCACCAAGAGCCAGCATTTTCAATCTCTTACGTGAAGTTAGACCAGGCTTTGCAGGGATTAAGTCTTGCTTTCATCAAATCGTCACCTCAGCGAGCTTGCAGACTGCATTCCAGGACTCATTAAAATCAGAGCCATATGCTAATATGTCAGGCAGGTTGGCTTGTCTGTCAAGCTCCTTCACCTGTGTCTATCAGAAAGGCGCAAGGATACCTGACTTGGTACAGCTGATATTTATGTCATGAAATAGGGAGAATTTCAGCTGTCATCTAAAAAGGGTTTTGTAAAAGTAGTGCTTTTTAAAAAGTGAACAATTGTTTTTCAGTAATTTAAATTAACATTGAAGTCGTATATCAGATAGAGTCCACTTTGCTAGTATTGCAGCCACCAGAATTTGTCTCTTGTGAGTGCTTGCAGAGGGTCTTTGGACAACATCCTTTGCTTCATAAGCAGTATTTCCTGAATAGGCAATATGAGAGTTATTGACCATTTTTCCCAGCTTCTAGGACACTGACTAATTGATGCACATTTGGTGACAACACGCATGAAATTTTATTATTGTATATAAAAGATAACATCAGAGGAAGTAATTCTCTGAGAAACCTTAGTATTCATTATTTTAACAGCACCAGAAGCTCCCATGAACACAAACCTGGTGTGTGTTCTCACCCAGGTGAGAGCAGACAGCAGTGTCTGCAGTTCAGTGGGAGCCCACAGATGGGCAGTGACAGGAAGAGGGACTTAAATCACCAGGGAAGATCGCAGGCATGAATGGGTGCTCTCACCTCCTCCTATGGTGGGTCCTCCTCAGGGCCTCCCTTGGTTTCAGAGCAATTCTTAACAATTTTCACAAGTCTTCGTATGGAAAAAACACTTTTATTCTGGCAGAATATTAAGCTGTTAGTAATAACACCAGGAGTGTTCCTAATTTATGCATTTCCATTGTTTAAATCCCAGGTTGCTTTGAGTACAAACAGTGCTTCATGGTGAGCCAAATTTACCACTCTTTCTATGCCTTAGAAACTGTCCAAACTCTGACAGTAAATAATTAGAAATTCTGGTAAATGCATAGGTTCAGGGTTTAAGAAAAAATCTACAGAGAGCAAGGAAGCTTCCATCTTAGCCTGTTAGAAAGAAGATTCACTTTTACTTACAGCAGCAAACTTGACTCAGAATGGGCTCTCTCCATTGACTGAACTCTAAGGTGAAACCAGCAAACTTGACTCAAAGTGGGCTCTCACCATTGACTGAACTCGAAGGTGAAAGCAGCAAACTTGACTCAGGATGGGCCCTCACCATTGACTGAACTCTAAGGTGAAAGCAGCAAATTTGACTCAGAATGGGCTCTCGCCATTGACTGCACTCTAAGGGAAGACATGTCTTGTTTTCGACTGAATCGGTAACCTCCAAGCTGTGGCTTGAAATCTAATCTTACTTATGAAAGAGCCTTTAAGCATGACAAGTCTACATTGAGAAACTCACCATCATTTCCCAATTTCAAGAGATAAGTATCAGAAATAGCCACATTTCCTTATAAATTAACTTTTCTCTGTTTTATTCAGTTCCCATTTTACTGAAAAATATTTAATTGATCCCTGTGCTTCTGGTATATTGGGAAACAGATCAAGTTCTGGGGCAGATGGATGTTTTGTGTCAGATGTAAAATTTTACAAGGCTCCAAACAAAGCACAGTTGGTTGAGCTGTTCTGGAAAACACCTGGGCCCCTTAAGACACAGAACCATTAAAGAAATTCCCTTGACAGCAGTGCAGTTGGCGCTCATGTTTCGATTTTGTGTTTCTTCAGCTTTAGAAACAACAACTAGAAGAAGATGATGCTGTTTATTTCAAGATACTTTTCCTACAACATTTAAGATGTTACAGATGTTAACATAATCCTTAAGTTGAGCTGGACCTGAGTAGGGAGAGGAAGAAGATACCACATCCCAAGTCTATTAAAACCATGACTGGGCTGCAAGGGATTTACTACAGAGGAATTGCAGAAGGTCGGGTTAGTAGCTGGCTTTCAGGTGGTTGTAAAACAAGGTAGAAAACCAGCCGACACAATGCCAGTGAATTTTATGTTGCCAGCCCACCTAATGTCAGCGTGTTTTCTTTGGCCAAGCTAATGTTGTATTTGTTTTAATTGTAATTTAAATACGTTTAGGAAAGACAAGCCTTGTCCTTCCCACCATTCCCTGTTATTAATATATTACATCTGATAGCTTTCTACAGTTTGTGTCATTGCTCTGGTCCCTGAAGGCTTTTGAGTTTGCAAACCCTGTACTAGAGGCTGCAGCCAGTTTTATATGCATTAAGTATTAGTTAGATCTTTGAACATGGGCTTGGAATTAATAGTCCGTCCCTTCAGGCTCGGAAGGAAGATACTTCCCCGGTGTATGTGTTTTCAGGTTCCAATCCAGCAGGAAAAAAAAGAGAATGTCCACTTCCCTCATGACTGAAACCAAAGACTTAGAATAAAGGTCATTTGACTTAATGGACTTGAATTCAGCTGAATACCCACTCCTGAATTGCAACCCAGAGTAGCATATGCTTATGGCTTAAGACAGTTAGGGCCCACACCAACCACATGGCTGGGAAATTCAATTTTAGAAACAACAAATGTCCACTATAACAAAACTTATAAATTTCTTGGGACAGAATATTTTCTTAAAAATCTAGGACATTCTTGAAGCATGATGCACCTTTTTCTGAATTTCTAATTCTTGGTGATGTTTACAACAGCCTGATTCCTTCCAAAATTGATATCTTTGCAAAAAAAAAAATCCATTCACAGTCATTAGGAAAGCCCAAAACCATTCATATCTGGAAGCACGGATAATACAAATTTCAAGTTGTAAACCTTTCGTTTTACTGTTGGGTGTCATGTTGCGTAGTGAGTAGTGGTGGGTGATTTATTTCCTTTTGAGCACATTTTCTGGTTGTGATCCTAGCCTTATTCCTCAGATTGTTTATTTGTATTTGTCAACATTGGGCAGTAATTTTTCACGTTAGGGGCCATAATCTAGATCACTTTTCCTTTCACAGGAGCAATGCAGAGGCATATCTCAATACAGTGCCATCTGTCACAAGGCAAACCCACCCTCCAAAACAAAATTTTCTAGCTATTAAGCTACAAGAAGTCTGGATCATAAAAGTGCAAAGATAACCATTATTTCCTTGTTCTTCCTAGTGAAGGCAAGGGAGAAATTCTGTTAACCTACTTAAAGAAGATCAATAGCAAAAGTCTCAATCTTAGTAAGTCACTCTAGCCTGGAATCAAATGCTGTCTCCTTCACAGAAGACACGACAAAGGTGATTATATGTCTGGATCTGAGGAACTGAGATAGTGTAGGTTAATAGACTTCTCGGGGAAATTTAAGACTTTTCTTTTTTTCGTGGGATGCTAAGTACAGATGGTTCCCAAATTAAGATGATTTGACTTACAATTTTTTGACTTGATGCTTGTACAAAAGTGGCATGCTTTGAGTACAGTATTTAGTATATTACATGAGGTGTTCAATATTTTATTATAAAATAGGCTTTGGGTTAGATAATTTTGCCCGACTGGAAGTTAACATAAATGTTCTGAGCACATTTAAGGTAGGCTGGGCTAAGTTACAATGTTCAATAGGTTAGGTGGTGTGAATGTATTTTTGACTTAGGATATTTTCAACTTAGAATGGGTTTATTGGGATATAACCCTATCACAAGTCAAAGAGATTCTGTGTTACAATCATGAATCAAAAGCTAGAGATGTAAGATCAACAGTTTATACCCTGAGTCCAGTTAATAATACAGACGTGATCGTTGCCTTGTCATTTGGAGATGCATTTTGTATTACATAATGAGAGAGGACTAAGAGCTCTGAATTTTAATCTTTAAATGATAATAGCTGTGTTTGAAGAGAAGAGGAGCCTAGTAACAGAATTCTTTGAGCCACAGTTTTAGTAGATGATTGCAGAGAATTAGGGCCATACCTGAGAAGGAATAATAAGCATGTGATCTGAAATGACTCCCTGTCCTTAAATCCCTCCTTCATCAGTCGTTTACTGGATGCCTGAAACACCTGCTCTGATAAGGGTCACTCTTTTGGGCTAAGGTATTATCTGCAGGAAAAGGACAAGTAAGCTGAGAGATAAAATCATAAAATTTGAAAAAGGACTAGATTGAGAATCCATGTTAGTCTTGTCATTGGTGTATGTGGCATGATGTTATCCTTCGTGAACCTCAGTTTCCTGGTTATAGAAATGAGATGGGATTAGGTGAATTAGCTGATGAGGTCCATTCCAACTCTATATTTTCAGGAGAATGACAGATTAACACCAATTTGCTTTGGATTATGTCACCTTCACAAAGATTTCTAAGAGTGTTAAACATAGAACAAAAATATTTCAGTTCAGGAATGTCAGGTGATATAGACCAGTTCCTTTCATTTGAAGTAAATGTAAACCACCTATATGTGAATTTAAATTTTCTAGCAGCTACATTTAAAAATGGAAAGAAACAGGTAAATAGAGTGACTTCAGCAAGATGGCAGAATAGGAGCTTTCCGTTGTCATCTTCCTGCAGAAGCATTGATTTAGACAGATATCCACAGACAAGAGTACATTTGTGGAAGTCCATGAGTCCAGTGGAGAAGTTTCAGCACACCATTAGATTATAAAATCTGAGGATAGAGCCAGGCACAGTGGCTCACGCCTGTAATGCCAGCACTTTGGGAGGCCGAGGTGAGTGGATCAGCTGAGGTCAGGAGTTCAAGACCAGTCTGACCAACATGGTGAAACCCCATCTCTATTAAAAATACAAAGAAACCCCATCTCTATTAAAAATACAAAATTAGCCAGGTGTCGTGGCATATGCCTGTAATCCCAGCTACTTTGGAGGCTGAGGCAGGAGAATCACTTGAACCCAGGAGGCGGAGGTTGCAGTGAGCTGAGATCATGCTATTGCACTCGAGCCTGGGGAATAAGAGCAAAACTCTGTCTCAAAAAAAAAAAAAAAAAAAAATCTAAGAATAGACAGAATAATAAGTAGAAGAAAAACAGTTTCACTTTACCTATGCCCCCCCACCTCAAGGCAGAAAGGTCACTGCCAGGAGAGCCCCCTGCCACCACAACCTTCAGTTTCTTCCGCTGGAGAAAGTGGGAGTGTAATGAGTGAGTGTCTGACTCCCCAAGACATGCAGGATGCTGCCTAAAAGACCAAACTGTTTCCCGCCCCACTCAGAATATTAAGGCAATCAGCACAGCTGAATGGTTGAGAAAGATTGAAAGCAGGGAAGAGAGACCATGGAGGCTTCTAACTGCTCTGTAGACCTCCATCAGAAAGTTCTCCCCAAGCTGCATGAGTTGCCTCACCTACAGACCCCTTCCCCGAGCTGGTCCACAGGCACTCCAAATGCTCCATGAACCTCACACCCGCATGCCCACCCCAAGCCAGCTCCCAATGCATGTACAAATCATCTCTCATACAGTCATTGAGCTCAACTCTATGGGATTCAGAGAGGGCACACAAATTTGAGCATTACAGGACACTGGCCTAGGGCATGCAAATGGGAGGCTCTCAGCATTCAGTCTTGCAGGATCAAGAGAACACGTACAATGTAAGAATTACCCACTAATTGGAATGAGAAGTATAGAGTCTATAGACATGTCCATAGGAAAAGGTCTGAGAGAGCCTCAAAATCCCTAGCTCAGCTATTTGGAGAAAGTATTTCTCACCCAAAGACAGTAAAGATTGAAGATAACTGCTTCTTCTAATGCAAAAACAGCAGTGCGAGACATTAAGTAACACAATTCTGTAAAAATCAAAAAAATACAATAATATTCTAGTAACTAGTTTCAAAGACATGAACATCTATGAGTGAGTTACCTGAAAAAGAATTCAGAATAATTATTTTAAGAAAACTCAGTAGGCCACAGAATACAAAGACAAGAATACAAGAGTTCATTGATTCCTCAATGAAATCAGGAAAACAATGCAAGAACAAAAGAAGAAGTTCAATTAAGAGAAATTATTTAACAACCCAAACAAAAATTCTGGAGCTGAAGCATATACTGAATGACACTTTAAAAATGCAATAGAAAGTGTCAACAGCAGATTTTATTATACATAAGAAAGAAGCTGTGAACTTGAACACATGTCAGTTAAAATATCTAATCAGAGGGGAAAGAAAGGAAAAGAATGAAAAGGAAGAAAGAAATCTACAGGATTCATGGAAAACACCATGAAGGAAGCTAATCGCTGCATCATAGATGGTAATAAGGGGAAGAGAGGGAATGTGGCAGCAAGCATTTAAAGAACACTTATTTAAAGACTGAATACTTCCCAAATCTGGAGAAAGATACGAATATCCAGGTACATGAATCTCAAAGACCTCCAATCAGGTTCAACCCAAAGAGGAATTCACCAAGACATATTATAATCAAACTGTCAGAAATTAAACACAGAGTCTTGAAAGCAGGAAAGAAAAGGAGTTGAGAAGTGATGTATGCAAGATGGCTTAGACATACCTGGCACTTATGCCCCTCACAAAAACAACCAAAACTCAACTAGAGTGTCAGAGGGAAAGCATTAGAGTGCAACAAGGGAGTGGTGAGATCCCTCTAGTGTTCAGAAGCCCAGGAAGGCAGCATAGTGCGGGTGATCGGGCACCCTGCCTCTGCCAACTCATGTTCCCTGTTGAGATTAGCTTGGAGTCAAGAGGGATTACCCTTTGAGGGGAAAAGGTGAGCAAAAGATCCCCATCAGCTTCCATTGCCACTAAAGATACCTGCAGTTCTTACTACAAGAGTATACCATAGCCATAGCAAGCCCTGAGCCTAGTTTGGGGAGCTGCCTGTAATTCACACAGCTACGTTGCTTCCGATTAGGAGCACATGTTGTGCATCCCTCACTTTACCCTCTTTATGTAAGCGGCTGCAGTATGGTACCACCTTAAAACCAGATCCACTGCTACAGTGTGTCCTGCTCTGAGGGCCAGTGGCTTCTGTGCACCTCCAATCTTGGGTCTCCACTGTCATTCCATCGAGCTTACATGGGTGGGTGCCCAGCACTAGGGCCCAGGAACAACTGCAGACTCAGATCCTGCACATGAGACAAATTAATCCCAGGCTGGCTTAATTGCTGCAAGCTCATGCCCCTGTCTAGAGAAACAGCCCAGATGACCCACCAAAGGCAGACCTGCTGTTGAGCCAGCAGAACCACCATGTTCCCTCACCTCCAGCTGGAGGTACAAGCCAGCAAATATGTCCCTGGCATCCATATCCCCGAAACATGGAGCAGTTGTAGCCTATGTAACTTAGACGTGGAATGTAAAAATCTCAAACACAAAGAAACAGAGGGTAGAAGGGTGGTCACCAGGGGTTAAGGTGGGGGTTGGAGGGAAATAAGTAGATGTTGATCAAAAGGTGCAGATGTGCAGTCGTAAGATGCGTAAGTTCTGGAGACCTAATATACAACATGGTGATTGTATTTAATAATAACGTATTATATACTTGAAATTTCCTGAGGATAATAGATCTTAAAGATTCTCAACATAATGAATACATAGATGAAACAGGTGAAATTAATAATAGTGAGATTTTTTTTTAATTTTACATAAAATGTCCAAAATATTTTACATTATTTTTTCCATACAGAATCTTCAAAAATCTAGTGTTTGTTTTACACCTACAGCATAGCTCAATCCAGTCTAGCCCCATTTGGCATGTCTCACAGCCACACATAACTTGTGACTCACTGGCTGCTTGGGTTGGAAGGTGCTTCACCAAGACAAGCTCAGAATTGGATACGGACTCCTAAGATGACCACTTATGGTACTTCCCATTTAAAGGATCACTTATACTGGAAATTCCGAAAGTTTAAAATTACTTCACGGCTGGGCACGGTGGCTCACGCCTGTAATACCAGCACTTTGGGAGGCTGAGACGGGTGGATCACCTGAGGTCAGGAGTTCGAGACCAGCCTGGCCAACATGGCGAAGTCACTTCCCTACTAAAAATACAAAATACTAGGCAGGCATGGTGGCAGGCACCTGTAATCCCAGCTACTTGCTGAGGCAGGAGAATTGCTTGAACCCGGGAGGTGGAGGTTGCAGTGAGCCGAGATCGCACCATTGCACCCTAGCTTGGGTGACAGAGTGAGACTCCATCTCAAAAATAAATAAATAAATAGACTACTTCAGGTCCAAAAGGAATAAGTAAATCTTGGTGATGAAATGTCTTAGGAGATCACTGGGGAAGGTAGTTTAGGTCATAGTTCCTCCTGCTACTCCTCAAATCACACTGTAAGGATTTCCTGGAAGGACTGACCCTGTCCCATTAAGCTTGGCGTTAGCCCTTCTAGACCTGTGAGTGTGACACAGAAGCTGTCATGGAAAACTCTGGGAACATGCTTCTAAGGGATACCCGGTATGACTTCAGGGAATTCCGGTACAATCAGAAGGAAAAGCAAAGTGTAAACCAAAAGATTAAGCATGTGCCTCATATTAAAATGTCACCATAACAAGCTCCCTTTTTTGTTTTAGAAGATGTAAGTTACATAGGGAAAAATTTAGTGAGTGACAAACTTTTATCCTTAGCCAAAATTTAGTAAATTTACCCAGATAGCAGTACCTCTTTAACCCAGATTACTTACCTTGGGTAAGTAGAAGCTTAACCTTCTATCCTTGTGTTTCAGAGGCTACCTTTTTTTTTTTTTTTTTTTTCCTTTTGCTGAACAACAAACTTGGTAATCCTGTTAATCCAATCAGGGTGTGTTTTCTTTTTTAATTTTATACTCAGCTATAGTCAAAACCATCACAAGGCCAAGCTGGGTAGGACCTTTGGGAATAGCCAGACCCAGAGGCCTTGTGGGTGGCAGATCTTCATAAGGTTGGTCTGTTTGTGGGTTGGAACCAGGCAATTTGTTTCTAGAATTTTCCACCTAGAAAATAAAACGTGTGATGATTTCTAAGTAAGCTTTGTAGACTTACAGAATGTTGATTTTAGTTTTGAAAAAGAGATGAAAAGCTGAATACTTATACAGACTGAGTTTAAAGAAAGAATTTTGAGAGCTAGAGAAATGGTGTAAAGAATTAGAGAAATCATAGTATTTTTAAATTAGTTTTCAGCAGGAATTGCATACTCTTCTTAGCAACTCACTTCTCCTCCTTCTTCTCCACAAAGATGACAGTGTTGTTATTCAAGGGTAAAAGCACCTGCTTTCTACTCCTAGTCTTGGCGACTGATTGGGCCCTGAGGAAAGGAATAGCAGGGCCTGGAGGTGGGGAGCGTCGACTGGTGGTCACTCAGCTCTCCTTCCTGTCTGAAAGGCCTGTCCAGGAAACTCCACAGGGGCAGTGAAGAGTAAAGTAGAGCTGAGTCCACAGTCAAGAGCAGGTTCCTATGAGGGCTTCATGGGGCAGGGCCTGGGAACAGAACACAGACAAATGAAGCTCTCAGAACACTTTCTGCAGACTGAGGTCTCCTGGACTGTTCTAATGCGGAGCTCTTGACTTCTTCTGATTCTATCATTATGTGAAACCGTCAGCTTTTTAATTTGTAATTTTTGAAAGAAATGAAAGCCACAGAGTTCATTTAGAGAGCAATAGAGCAGAAAGGGAAAATGAATCAAAAGAATGGAATTCACACTTTCTTTGGATTTACCAGAAAGCCATGAACACAAACTATATAAATAAAAATGTGTGGTTATTTGCTATATTTAGGCAGTAGGTTACTACTGTATTCTGAAGCCTGATACGGGAGTAGCATAGGGAGAAAAAAAAAAAAAACCTGAACATTTTCTTTTTAAAAAATGTAATTTCCAGCATAACTTTCATGTAGGAACTCTGTTTTGCACGCAGTTGCTTTCTTAAGTCAGTAGGTAGTGGTGGGTAGGCCACCTGGTCAAGGAGAAAGTCTCTGCAACTTAATTCTGCCATCATCCTGTAGAACGCCAAAGGAAAATGAACAGTCCTTACTTGAATAAGCAGTTCCTTCAGAAGCTCCTTGTTTTGTTTTTTTTTTTTTTTTTTTTTTTTTTTTGGTTTATTTCTTTGTTTTCCATAGTAGAGATCCAGGAGCAAACTGTATTGCTGTGTATATGACATTATTGCTTTTCTGCTCATTTTGTCTTAAGATGACCTTTTGCCCTGTCTGCATGAGAAAATGAAATGTCAGGAGGAAATGTATTGAGGATTTGATTGCTAGAGCAGTGAGGTCTGAATGCAAATAGGAGCAGTAAGTTAAAATTGCAGCCCAGTTGTATTTTCATTCAGGTTGTTACTATCGTATTCATGTGTCAGAGGTCAAAAGAAGATACTATGCTATTAAATGGGATATAAAATGATATGCAGGGCTCTGGAGAGAAACTGTTCAGTGAGATCCATGTAAATATATGTGTGGATATGATTAAACTACTTTTCAAAGAATATCAATAGTTGTAATTTTTTTCAAAACGCAATTAACATTCACCCAAGTAGCAGCTTACATGGTCTTAGACACATCAATTTTTATTTACCCCTGGTAGGCATTGATGCTAGTGAAAAGGGATTTTTTTCCCTACATATTTGGGAAGTATTTATTTATTTTTTTATTTTTTATTTTTTATTTGTTTGTTTATTTATTTATTTATTTATTTATTTATTTATTTATTTGGCGGGGACGGAGTTTCTCTCTGTCACCCAGGCTGGAGTGCAGTGGCAGGATCTTGGCTCACTGCAAGCTCTGCCTCCTGGGTTCAGGCCATTCTCCTGCCTCAGCCTCCCGAATAGCCGGGACTACAGGTGCCTACCACCACTCCCAGCTAATTTTTTTTTATTTTTTTTTTTTAGTGGAGACAGAGTTTTCACCGTGTTAGCCAGGATGGTCTTCATCTCCCGACCTCGTGATCTGCCTGCCTCAGCCTCCCAAAGTGCTGGGATTATAGGTGTGAGCCACCGCACCTGGCCATATTTGGGAAGTATTTTTACAGATAATTGAAGATCAGCTTAATAAATACAGAAAAAAAAAAATGTTATAAGGAGGGGTCACACACCAAAGAAAGAATTTTAGTTTAGTAGACAAAGACGCCATTAAACACTTGAGTTGCCTTTGGTTCTTAGTGGTCACAAAAGACTTTATCAAAACAGCAAATTGTAATTAAAACAGAGAGCTCAGTAAATGGGCCAGGTCCAAGAAAACAGTCCGTAGATGCTTGTCAGCAAAGATTTGCCGTTGCGGTTGTATTTGGTAAAATCCCATCCCAGGTTGTTTTTCTGATAGTGGAATTATATTATGCTTATACTGCTGGAACTCTGTTTACCCTGTTGTAGCACTCCTGAGGAAGGAAGCTGAGTGTGCAACTCTGAAATTATTTAGAAATGACCTGAGAGTGAATATGCAGAGACAAAGATAAAATCTTTAATAACATAACCAAAGGTAGCAAAACTGTCCCTGAGGCACACCATTTTTTTGGAACTGTCTTTGCCCTTGTAAATGAAAGACACGTACCTGAAAGGGCTACATTACGAAGACTGAACAACCATTTGGGAGAATGAATTAAGGCGACTCTTATTAGTTAGAGGCATTGTCAACAACAGGCTACCTGATTGCAAGACTCTTCTTTTTACTGCCGCCATGCTTTCCATGGACTCATTGTTACACATCCCATCTCATTTTTAATGTGCTATATCTGGAACTATGTTAATTCTTGTGTAGTGATTACTTTGTGGCCTGAAATTATATTAGTTAAAACATCTTTTTGTTGTTTCAGCTTCCCTTTTCTACCATCTGTCTATAAAAAATTATCAAAGCAAAGATATAGTACTTGAATATTGTTATTATTTGTTTGGTACTAACAGCAGATTCCCTCCTGAATTCGTATTGATGAGGCTAATATCCTCTGACCCTGGGAACTTAGAATCTTAGGTTAGTATGGAATTATGTATCCAAAGGTAAATGAGCTCCTGATACATTACATGTCAATTTCATGTGAGAATGATCAGGCAAGTAGATTCCAGATATAAATAATCCTTCACAAATCCTTATGTTTTTAATGTATGCTTTTAGAAGACAAATGTAGAGGCTTCATGTTGTAATGAATTGTAGTGAGACCTAGTAATTATCCAAATAAGGAATCATTGCAGACCACATACAGTGGTCCAGTTTCTCACTTTATTTTGAAGCTCAAAGTGGACAATAAAAACTATTCTTCACGTATTACTACATAAGAGATTCTCAAGGCTGGGCGAGGTGGCTCACGCCTGTAATCCCAGCACTTTGGGAGGCCGAGGCAGGCAGATCACCTGAAGTCAGGAGTTTGAGACCAGCCTGACCAACATGGAGAAACCCTGTCTCCAGTAAAAATACAAAATTAGCCAGGCGTGGTGACGTATGCCTGTAGTCTCAGCTACTTGGGAGTCTGAGGCAGGAGAATGGCTTGAACCCGGGAGGCAGAGGTTGCAGTGAGCCGAGATCGCCCCACTACACTCCAGCCTGGGCGACAGCAGTGAAACTCCATCTCAAAACAGAACAAAACAAAACAAAAAAAGATTTTCAGAAAATAGGTCTGTGTTTTAAGGACCTCAAAAGTATAGTATAACCTAAGTTTCTCTTTAAAGACAGAGAAAAGGCCCCAGTCCTAAGCAAGGCAGGCTGTACCTCAGTGCACTGTTGAGAATCTGCCATGTGTGGTATCTTGACAACAGAGGTCAAGAGGATGTGGAGCGGAAGTGGACAAGCTTTTGCCATGTGATGCCTTACGAGCTTCAGTACTGACAGGGTCAGACCTTAGCATTTTTGTGAAAAACATCATTGGAACGGTGGGATACTGAAGATAAAGGTGTGTTCCCAGAGGATCCTGAATTAGGAATACATCAGGCTTCCACCATCAACATATATATCCATGTTATTTTTCTTTTTCTGGATTTGCCATATTACGAGTTCAAAATATATTTTCTACCGTATATGGAAAAATGTGTTCCTCCTCTTTCTGTTCATGCAGTCAGTGGTGCTTATTCTTTGTCCACTGTGTGTTCTCGGCCCTGGGGATATATTAGTAAACAAACGCAAAGTCCTTGCCCTCATGTGATGGTATCTAGTACTGGGGGGCAAAGGAGGAAATCAAAGGGTTTTTTTTTTTTTCAAGTAAAATATAAGGCTGTCAGATGGGGAGAAGTGCTAAGGAAAAAATAAAGCAGTGGGAGTAGGTGTTCCAGTTTTAGATTTTGATGGCCAGGGAAGGCCTCAGTGTCACGGCGATGTTAGAGTGAACACCTGAAAGAGGTGAAGGAGGGGAGGGAAGAAGTCCTGTGGGCTTCCGGAAGAAGAGCTTTTTGGACAGAGAAAAGCAAGTTCCAAAGGTCCTTGAATTAGGAGTGTGTGCCATGGAGGCAGATCCAAGCCCAGGGACAGAACTCAGAGATTGGGATGGGGGAAGGGGGGTGGCACATGGGTTTTCTAGGCCATTTTAAGGATTCTTGGTTTAGAAGGATTTTAAGGATGAGAAGCCATTGGAGTATTCTGGGCAGAGCTGACACACTCTGTCTTGCATTTCAACAGGACAGTGTGTTTTGAGAGGAGTGCACGTGGAGGGCAGGGAGGGAACAGCAAGAGCAGTCAGGCGACTGTGGGAGGAACGCAGGCACAAGGTGATGAGCTCGGTCCAGACTGGAAATGGGAGAGGCGGTGAGAAATGGTGCAGTTCTGAAGATAGATGGACAAAACTTGCTGACCAAAAGGATATGAGGCATTAGAGAAAAGAAAGAATGAAGGAGCAAAGCTTTTATTGTCGAATTTCCTTCTTCGTCACTTAAGAATTATCCCCAAGTTTTCTTCCTAAGTACTAGCTAATCATTTCCTAGAACCTGAAAGTGGTTACAGACACAGGCATACCTGAGATACTGCAGGTTCAGTTCCAGAGTACTGCAGTAAAGCGAATATCACAAGCAAGTCACCCAGATTTGTTTCCCAGTGTATATAAAAGTTATGTTTAAGTGTACAGTCATCCATTAAGTGAACAGTATGTTGACGTTTTTTAACAAAAAAAGTATGTACCTTAATTTTAAAATACCTTATTGCATACCACCTTCTATCAGAATAGCAAAAGAAGCTATTTTCAAAAGAAGCTAGTTTCATAAACTGTCCTAGCAGACTTCTACTTACACGTTAGGGGACAAATCTATAACACAGGGCAGCAACAGAAACTAACAGAGACAGGGTCACGCCTGCTTTAAACTATAATTCCTCTCATGGGGCTGGGCACATTGGCATTCTTAGTAAAGATCAAAGTTCCATTAGCACGAAAGAAGAGGCTGTTCAGGAAGCAGGAAACACTGTCTGCCACAATATGATTGATGAGCTTCTTGGGTCCAAGTTGACCACTTGAACACTGATTATCGTTTTCAGTCTCTGAGCTGGTGCGTCAAACCTTTAAAAAGTAATTTACTGGCTGGACGCGGTGCCTCACGCCTGTAATCCCAGCAGTTCGGGAGGCCGAGGCAGGCAGATCACGAGGTCAGGAGATTGAGACCATCCTGGCCAGTGTGGTGAAATCTCATCTCTACTAAAATACAAAAAATTAGTCGGGCTCAGTGGTGCGGGCCTGTAGTCCCAGCTGCTCGGGTGGCTGAGGCAGGGGAATCGCTTGAACCTGGTGATTTGTTTTTTCTAAAGACCGCCAGAGCGGGCACAAAAGAACCAGCGAGTAGGCAAGGGTAGGAGCAAAACTGCAAATTTATTTTTGGTCACCTAGCTTCAGGGAAGAAGGTGTGGGGTGAGGTCCATCAGTCTTCGGCAGTGGGGAGGCCGAGGGAGTCACCCGGTGAAGCTCTCGGAGGAAGTTCCTGCAGTCCCGACAGGAGTGGGGACTAAGGAAGTTCGCGCAGGGCGTCTGCCGGGAGCGGCTTTTCTAGGAGTGGGAGGGCAATAGGCGGGGCACGGGCGTGTCAGGGGGCGTTCTGTAGGTGCGACCAGGTAAATCTTGTTCTCTTCGGATTGAAGTCACCTGGCGCAGGCCCGGTTGATCTGCACTTTCCCAGGCACCGGCTGCATTTTCGCGCGTGGGAAAAGTTGGTGATGAAGAACCCGGAAGTGCGCCATCTTACCTCTGTTCGTCCAAACACCCAGTAGATAGAGGTTATGGTGAGCCAAGTTCACGCCACTGCACTCCAGCCTGGAGACAGAGCAAGACTCCGTCTCAAAAAAAAAAAAAAAGTAATTTAGTAATATACTTCTTGCTGCTGCTTTTTCTACACACCAGCTTTCATTTAAAACTTAAATTTCACTGTTGGTCTTAGGAAAAAAGATGCAAATCACATCTTCTCTGAAAGGAAGAAAGGAAGTAAACCCTCCCGATGATGTTGTTGCGTAATTAAGAAGTATGACCTTCGTACTGCCCAGAAAGAGAATACAAGGAGAAATCAGTGAAGAGAGAAATTTTAAGTTAGGTTTCTTGCCACTGCTCTCCAGAGCATCATTCAGTTATTTTTCTTTACTCTGAGACAATTTTATTTTGTCCTCAGATCCTCTGGATGGCATTTACTTACATGGCTGAGTGTGTAATCCTCTAGAGACTTGGCTAAAACTAATACCTGCTGAATAGTCCTGAGATTAAAGTTATGTTTTCCTAAAATGTTTTGAAGAGGAATATTTGGTTTGGTTCAGTAAAATGTAGACTCAGAGACTGGTACAATGCAAAGCTACATTACTGGGTTTTGTAACCTCTGCCCCTATAAGCCTGTTTTAAGTTAGAAATGGAACACAGTATTTGCAAACCCATCAACCCTCGAAGGCTTCCTTAACAACAGGGCAGGCTTTGTTTTCTGGCCCCCCTTACCCCCTTTTTTCTGCTTTGTCTTTTCTTCTGTTCTGATGACTCATGCACTGCCCCACCTCTGCTGTGCCTTTTGTTTGTTGATTGACACACCGATGTAATTTATTTTAGACAATAGCTTTGCAGCCGGAGCTGTAAAATGAGTGGATGAGGTGGCTTTCCTTCATGTATTTTTCAGGTGGATTTTCCCAGTAGTATCAGTTGCTTCAAAGACTAATGGGAAACTGTCCCTATCACCTTCTCTCCTTTTGTCCCCTTTCAAGTGATCTAAAAATTTTTTCTTCGTTCTCTTTTCATTGTGTAAATGCTCCAGCTTCATGAAATTGTATGCCTTACACTGGTTTCCTGAATCTATTTTTAAACTACCTTCAGACTATTTTATTAAACTTTGTTTCTATTGGGGGTCGTTCTTTTCTGTATTTTAATCTTGCCACCAGGCAGTTTAGGAGTAGATTAATGAATAAATTCATAAAATGAAAAGGAGTTTAGAATATTTATGTCCTGTGAATATTATCTTATTCAGTCCTCTAATTTCACAGTACATGTGGGGATGTGTGATACTGATGACATTTTTTGCTAGCAAATGCCCTGATGAAGCCATCATGTAGCCTTCCGAGATAATGCTTAGCATGTCATTCTTTATTTTGTTACTTCTTTATTGAAATTAGAATGTGTATTTAGTAATGCTTTAAACTGCAAATAACAATACTTGATAAACAGTGGTTTAACCCACAGGATATTTATTACTCATACTTAACATGATTCCAGAGGGAGTAGCCTTAGGGTTGGATCCAGCGCATCATGTCAACATGGCTGTCTCCGTCTTTCCATTTTTCCTCAGATGTAGCATCTTGTCCTATTTCCTCATATCTACTGCCTAAGTCATGGGGCAGCAGCTTTAGGAGTCATGTCCGTGTTAAGGAGGGAATAAGAATAAGAGGCTAGGCAGGTGTGGTGGCTCACACCTGTAATCCCAGCACTTTGGGAGGCCAAGGTGGGTGAATCACCTGAGGTCAGGAGTTCGAGGCCAGCCTGGCCAACATGGCGAAACCCCATCTGTACTAAAAATACAAAAATTAGTTGGACATGGTGGTGTGCGCCTGTAATCCCAGCTACTTGGGAGGCTGAGGCAGGAGAATTGCTAGAACCCGGGAGGCAGAGATTGCAGTGAGCTGAGATCACGTCACTGCACTCCAGCCTAGATGACAGAATGAGACTCCGTCTCAAAAAAAAAAAAAAAAAGAATGAGAGGCTAACCCCAGTGACTTCTCCTTAAAGTTTGTCCCTTTTATCAGAAAGCAAAATCACTTTCCCAGAACCCCTCCAAAAGACTCTTCCTTACCTCTTACTGACCACAATATCACATGGCCCAACTTAGCTACAAGAGAAACTGGAAAAGTAAGTATCTCTGGTTTTATCAGCCTTTGTAGTGAAAGGCATGTAAGAGTGGAGGGAGTTGAGAATGGCCTTTGACTGGCCAACCAACAGTGTCTGTCAGAGTACTCATCCTAAAATCTGTGTACATATAATCTGTATTTTCATATCAGTGGAGGTAATATAGCTTAAGAGTCATGGGTTTTGAACTCAGATTGCCTTGGTTCAGATCCCAGTTTCATTTCTTCCTTACTTTGACTTTGAACTTCTCTTTGCCTTTGTTACCTTAACTGTAAAGCAGGGATGGTAAGTTATCAGTTGTGTATGAATATTGTGTGAATGACCTGTTCTTAGCATGTTGGCACTCAATAAATGTCATCGGCAACCAACGCTCACACCCCACTTGAATACTGGCCAACCCCCCCCCCCAGAACATACTGAATGTCTAGCAGCTTTTTCCCATTGTTAAACCAAACAGCTTGAAAAGGTAGCACTTCTAAATTACTAACTTAAAACTGACACATACAAAACCCAATCTGACTAGAAAAATCCCTAAGATGGATGTATAGTCAAAACAGAATTTGCCTGCCTTTGTTGGGACAATTTATAACTGACATGTTCTTTGGTTTAGAAATAAAACACTTGAAGCTTTCTATAAATTCTTCATATGTTGAGGCAGGATGGTGGAATACTTATTTTGACCAGAATGTATCAAATTAAGAATCTAAGACCTGTCTATAATTTGCAACATATATGATAGTTCTATATATTGATTGGGATAGAAACTGGAAAAAAAAAAAGTGCCAGAGCTATGGAAAAAGAAAAAAATCTTAGAAATTCAAGAGACAGAGGAATCAAGGAACTTTTTGAAACATAGTAGGTACTCAGTACATAGTTGATGATAAATATTGTAGAGTGAGAAAAGCATCAGAAAATAACTTGAAATTCTGCAAACTTCATACTGTTCGTAGCAGCAGCTGTTCATAATAACCAGAGAAGTGGGTAATCCTTGCAGAAAAGCAATAGAGGGAAACCCAGAGCAGCTTCTAGAAAGTGGTATGGTCTCATCGGGGACTGTACAGGAGAGTCGCTCGCCATGGAATGGTGCCTCAAGATGAGCCTTTCTGGGGTTACGGGGAGTCAGAAAAAGAGGAAACAACCATATCCAAGCCAGTTTCAGATGAGGCCTGGATTACCTGGGGAGGGAGGCTCAGGTGACTTTACTGCAGTGCCACAAGAGCCATGTAGCCACCGAAAACCAGAGGTGACAGCTCCTCCAACTTAGACCCTTCTCATGCTTGAGTGTTCTAGATTAATGGTGTTCCATCTGGTAGCCAGTAACTCCAAGTTGGCATTCCCTCAGAATCTAGAACAAATGAGAGCTAAAATTCTAACTTAATTTCTTATCTGGAGAATTGAATCAGTCAGTCCGTCTGTAGTTGCCTCTCACGTGCCCAGTAAGTGCCCAAGTAATTTGTCAGTTTGGGAAATGAAGCGAAGTCTTCAACAGCCATTCACGTTCTCCAGGTGGGTCATACAGTAGGTGTGCTGCACACGTGCATTTTGAACAGTTTTCTGACTGCCGTTGTTCTCTGGCTTTGCCTTCAGAAAACCCGCTATGAAATGTATGTCAGCATTCTCAAGGAAGGAGGCAAAGAGCTCCTGAGTAACGATGAAAGCGAGGCTGCAGGACTGAAGAAGTCGCACTCGAGTCCTTCGCTGAACCCGGATACATCTCCGATCACTGCCAAGGTCAAGCGTAACGTGTCAGAGAGGAAGGATCACCGACCTGAAACACCAAGCATTAAGCAAAAAGTTACTTAGAGTCCATCTGCGGCCAGGAAGTGCTGGTCATGGAGCAAAATAGGGTTTTTCAAGATCTTTCTGGTAATCCGTGAATATATTTAAAAAAAAAAAAAAGTCTGCGACAAAATGGTGCATTAGTAATTTTTTCTATTGTATATTTTTGTTAGTTTCTGTACAGATTGTCTTTGCTCTTGATTTCTTTTGCTTTCATGATTTTTGCAACTTGATAGCTAATGCACCTTTTCTGTGAGGAGGAGGGGATCGTGATTTCAGAATGAATTATGTATCCCTTCTCTTTTGGTTTTCTCTTGTTTGCAGTCTGCTCAGTTGTTTTATGTATTCTCAAATCAACTGTTAAATTTTTTTTTAAGGTTAAAGAATTTAATCCATTGTGAAACGCTTAACTGGACAAACTGTAGTTTTAGTAAATTCTAGCTGGAGTTAATATACGCCTTTATATGTGAAATCTTGCCCAGTCACAGAGGTAGAATTGAGCACTCACAGATGCTCCAGTAAGAATCGCAGTGCTGGGAATCTAGATGCTCCGATATGAGGCAGCTGCGTGTGCAGCTTAGCACTTCCTGTTGAGATCGGACCCTGCTGGAAGCAGGGAGAAGGAGCGTGAAGATCATAGGATTGAGAACGTAGGGAAGCACATTAGCTTGCTTGAAGTGCTGATTCCATTTCAGCCAAGCAAGGGAAAGAGGAAGTGGAGTCATTTTGCATTTGAAGGTTGAGGAAAGATTGTTACCCAGTTGATTTTGTTTGCTAAAGAATGGGGGCTGTAATTGGCCCTTGAGGAGCTGCAGCAGTAGGCATGTGCGCAGTCTGCAGGAAATTGTTACCTCACTCCCACGGGGTCTAGACTAGAAATCCATCATCTCTATCGTGGATATCCTTCCATACAGGAATAGATTCTTTCTTACTCTACATATGTGTGTGTGCGTGCGTGTGTGTGCATGTGTGGGCATGGGGTTGTGTCCTGGTCGTGATGTTGGGGTCTTCTTTCCTAACAAAATAATACTAAAATGAAACCGCTTTTGTTCTGTCCTTAAGTCAAGACAAAATAAGGGAGGAAAAAGTAGCTGCAGTTGTCCACAATGGATATTGGTTCTTTAAAATATATGTGAAAGTAGTAGTCAGAATGAATTGTGGTTGGAAAACTGAGGGATCCGCTGGTTGCAGGTGCAAAGTGACTTTGTTTATTTTTGTCTCAGTCTCCTTGATAGCCACTTCACTCTGCTACTACTCAACTTTCTCCTAAAAATATTTTATCCATTTTCAGTCCTTTCTTTCTGTCTACTCAAAATGGTTCTATTAACTTGGCAGTCATGAGCTTGTTCCAGTTACAGTCCCTTTGAAATTCAGGGTGATAAACAAGAATATTCTCCTGTAGAGGAAGAGAAAGGAATGAAAGTTTAACCCACTGAGACCTAGAACTTTGTGATTTCCTCACCTTGAAACTCTGTAATCCCTAAAGTTATAGTCTCCACAAGTGGCACAACTGCAGAACTAATAGAATCACTCCGATGATTCTTTTACCTCCCTTAGAAGTGTTCTGTAGTTCTGCAGTTTATTTGGTGAAGGTACTATGACCAAAGAATCAGCTGCTCTAAGTGAATAGCATGGTTCCAGTGAATTAGAGAAAACCTGCTGTAAAACCATGGTAGTGTCTAAGTGATATGTTATTATGATATACTAGCATTTATTTACAGAATTATTTATTTAACGTTTACTTCCTTCCCCTCTCTAAATGTCCATATTTGCTGTTGCCCAGGGAAGGGTTACCCCTGTCTAGGGTTGCAGTTGCTTTCTTTGTAATAAGTATTTTGCACACCTTAAAAAAAAAAAAAAAAAAAAAAAAAAAAACCTCACTTTTAACTCTCTGCCTTGTTTGGGTAAAGGCAGTAACTAAGTTTATGTTTCAGAACTGCAAAACAAACAGGATAGTTACCAATATGGCCCATGTATCACATTGACTTTTGTAGCTTCTCACTGAATGCAACATATCCACAAGCAAGTTTTCTATCTTTCTACCTGATAATCTAAATTATCAGGGTATTTGTTTTCTGCCTAAATATTTACACTAAGCAGAGGGGAGAGAGGTACCTAGACCATGTCATCTACGAGCTTCAGTAACTAAAGAAAAAGGAACTTCCCTGAGTGGCTTGAATGTGTTTGCCCACAGTCTATGTCTATGTATATAGAATGTCTGTATGTATTTTACTTATTTAATATACATTGAATGGTACCTTGCTACAGTATTTCTGACATTTAGAGTATTGAAATCCTCAGCTAGCATCAGCATCACTATAGCACTGTCCGTGTCATATGACTCACTAATACTAACTCCAGGGACTGCTGGATAGGCTCATAAATCATTGGATACAAAGGGCTCTTTTGAAGCTTCAGTATACCATGTTTGCATAGTTTATCTTTAAAAACAACTTTAAAGGTTCTTTTGTGAGCCAGGATCTCAGACTGCCATAGCATGATGCTGTCCATCTTTAGCGCATGAGCTGAGAACACCTCCTCCCTGAGGCTTCTGGAAGGATGTTGTCATGAGTGCATGAAGGAGGCCAAGAGTTTATGCTATGGGAGGAAACAGTCACTGATTTGCCTAGATTCTGAGAGTCTGGCCCATAGCCAACCACATTTTCTTTTGGGATAATTTCTTTTCTGTGGTATCTAGCCAGAAGAAATTGAGGATGTTTCCTTTCATAGCTGCTCCAAGCCTGTTGCTCAATTCACGGTACAAGGGAGGACCCCTTCCCTTTCTTCTGAAGGTACGCCACCCACCTCTGTCCCGCACTCACCTCTGTCCCCCACCTCAGCACCCAGGAGCCTTGGGACTTCCTTCCATATGATAAATCATTCTTCTTCACATCAATACACTTCATATTGATTTCTAGTATAAAAAATCTTGATAGCCATCAGAATACCTTGGTCATAGTCTTGTTGCAAAATTGACCATACAGGTGGCCCATGTATAAAATCTGTATTTTAAAGATTGTTCCCACCTCGCATGCTGGCTTTTACAGGGAGGTGTCTGGGATTCCTCTTTAGCAATCAAAACTTAACTACTAGGATGCAGAGTCCTTACTTTATCGCCAGCCCATAGGCATTTCTGAAGTGCACTTTTTTGAAACGTCATTTTGCTAACTCTCAGCAGTGTCTCATTAAACTGAGCAATACTTTTGTGAATTTTAATTAATCTCAGTAAAACCATGTTGGGAGAGAGTCCTCTGATGGAAATGTACTCTCTGGATTATGTGGAACCTTTTTATTGCTCTTAGATGTAGAGGATAGAAAGCATTTTTTGGTGCAGTGGTCTTGTGGCAAACACAAGACCCTCTATGCTTCTCCAACTGTTATCCTAATCTAGCAAATGAGGACTGATCCCTAGGCAGAAGTGGCATGAGGAATTAACTCTGCAAGAGGAAAATCTGGCTGGCTTTCCGATGCTAAGATAGGTTTGTATTTCACCCAATGGCCAAGCTACAGAAATTCTGAGATTGTGGAAGAATTTATGCAACCAGCAGGGAAAGAGGCCTCTTACTGCCTAAACACAAAGTTACACTGAGCTTTTCTACTGTCCTTTGCCTGTTGTTCCCTCTGTCATGTAAAGATCTGGGAAGGATGAAAGGCAGGGACTGCTTGTCATGAGCTGCACTCTTCTCTTTTTAACTAATCATTGACAATTGGAAGAAAATTGACTTTAAAGAAGTTTCTCCATTGTCTTACTATCAAAACCTTCTTGGGTTTTGTTAATTGTCCTTGAATTTGAGTTCCTTCAGCATTTTTCCTTGTAGTCATCCGTTAAGCTTGTTGCATCCTGAATCCACAAGAAGTTTAGCTTTGCAGGTTTGAATCTCTGTAATTTAACTCCTGTGGACTTGGTCGAATTTTCAGCAGGTTGGGAGCCACATCTCTTAATTTCAGCAGTGAGTCATCCCTTCACTTTTCAAATGACAGAATTTTTTCCAGTTGTAAAATTAACACTGTAAAACAAAGAACCAAAGGTGGCGTCCTAAGAGTCCTTAAACCTAAAGTCTAATTTATGAGTCATTGTCCAAGCTGGAGTTTAAATAGTATCTGGCTTTTGTCTCAAAGCATGTAAGTTACTCTGACAGTAAATGGGAAGTCAGCCTTGCAGGCACATGTGCCTCTGGGCCTCCTACCTTTCTCCACAGCTTTCTGGCCATCTTTTCTCCCAGGCCATGCCACTGCTCTGCCACAGGTCAGTAAATTTCTTTCCACCAGTCTGATAGCATCTTACGTGATCAAATCATCACAGAATAGCCCCATGATAGATTATTGATAGCAATAGAGAGGTGCTTTGTCACTGATTTTTCTCTCAGATTCCTTTTCCATCTCTCACCCATAAAGGAAGGACTGAAATCCAAAGGCATTCTCCTTTTGTACCTACAGTATCCAGAACCAATGTGGGTAGCCTTCTGCTGATGACAATAATTGGCCCATTGCATGCAGAGAGAATGTCTTCATAGAGAGAATGTCATTAAATACTTGAATCTGCATGACAGTTTGACTTGAATGCAACAGCAGGAAAATTTTGCAAGTTATGTAATTGTATATACAGTAGGTTTTCTTAAGTCTCTTCGGTTCATCCTTTGTAATTTATGTGTGTATCTGTAGTATTGCAGGCTTTTGGAGAATATTCTTACAGATAGTATGTCAGTCATCAAAGAAAATGCTGTCACCTGCCATTGTTGTATTTGTGGGTATTTATAGTTGTATGTATGTAAATGCATTAGTGTGTAGATTGCGTATCAGTATATGGTACATGTACATCAAAATTATTTTTGTCCTTAATCAGTGTGATATGAAAAGCAAGTACAACCTCATAGGACTGATTATATAATGAAGTTGTTGAGAGTATATATAGTGGTATTGTTTTATTAAACTTAAATTCAAATAATATTTTGATTAAAATTTTTAATAAGACTTTATGCTAGAAAATTCTGTCTTTGAGCTTTGAATCACCAGGGCAAAAATGACTTTGAACTAACCTTGTGAATCTTTTGCAGTGTACTGTGTGCAATACCAAGGGCATAGCTCCCTGTAATTTGGGAAATACAGAAAGAAAAGAAAAAAAAAAAAAAAAAGGCAGCCTGTGCAGTCTTAGTAACTTTAGTATTAAGAGCACTTAAAGTCAAACTGACAAATTTGGGCTTATTACAAAATGTGATGCTTTAAAGCACACGTTCTTTATTGTTGTTGTAATTAGTCCATAAAAAATATAGCTTTCAGAAGAATTAAGTACCCACCATATCATTTATGTATTTGTGTATATTTTACGGGAGATCAAACCACTCTCGTGGTGCCGCATCCGTACTCGCTGGACTTGGAAGAAATATCACAAGCACTAGAGTATATCAGGGCATCCCAGGATTGGGTACTGGATCCTAGGTTTGCAGTTGCACAAATTAGCATCTAGTGTCACAGGTAAAAGAATTTCAGGACCAGGTTTAAACTTTGTTTTAAATATTTTTATACTTAGGTCTCTTTTTCCTGCCTCTCCCCAAAGAAGAGCCACTGGCCTTAGTTGTTTGAGCTTACTGCTTATATTATAGAGTGTAAATAGATAACTAGAGACTAAACTTTTATTAACTAGCATGTTTGGTATATTTAAAGCAGTGACTGAGTGTGTTTGAGTGAGCGGCTGGGGGCAGTGTCTTTTGTTTAAACACACTGTCTCGTGTCTTCGCAGCTGATTCAGAGAGTTTGAATTGTGCGACGGGAAACTCACTTCAGCTCTAGGCTGCAGTAATGTGTTGGTAGTTACACTTGAGGTGTTTTTTTTTTTTTTTTTTTTTTAATTAACTCTATAGTCTCAAACTATTTTGCAAATATATCATTTTCCTAATTGGTTCTTGACGTGCAGTGGACTGGCTCTGTGAATGATTGGCAGGGTCTTAGTTTTGCGAGAGTATTTCCTTCTAAGAATTATTGTGATCTGCAGAAACAGCCACTTGATTCAAAAATCATGTAGAAAAGGAGTAGGAGAAACAAAACGTTTCATTTGTGGGCCTTAACCATTTGACATGTTTGGACTTTAACATAAATAAAGCCATGGAGTTTATAAAGCCAAGTAACCATTTGCCATGGATAATAATATCCACTCTAGAGAGAGTATATATGCACATTGATTTTTAATGCCGTTAAGATACTTTTGTAAAACTGTAGGAACAAGAGTAATTAGACCAAATGGAAGCTTAGGGGACAGTAAACTGGTTGTTTCCATTTAGGGTAACCATGCCTGTGGTTAGTCCTCTACTCCTGAGATTCAGAACCAGATGACTGTCCCCTTAGGTGTATAAGGAGAAAAGTTGACATGTCTGGGACCTCTGACATGTGTACACACGCTTGCACACATGCACACACAGTGAATGTTTTAAGTTATACAAACATAAGACCTTAAGATGCAAAGAGCCAGAATATTCTAAAGAGGTGATGAACAAAGGGGATGGAAACTGTGTCACAGATGTTTTCCAAGGGCCAGGGTGGAATTGGAGCTCAGTCAGAGTGTCTGACTTTGAGATGTGTTGTATTTTTAACACATAAATGAGGGGATCCATATGACATTCTTTGTTGTGGACCACCAAATTGAAAGCTTTCTTGTAATTCACAAGCAGCAGCTCTCCAGCAGCTCTCCATAGCCTGGGTGAAGTCCCAGAAGCTGGTGTGCAGCATTTTCCAAGGTGGTAGAGCTGCTTGCTCTGCAGATCATTCCTTTGAGAGAGGAGTACAAGTGAAGAAACCAGGAGACACTTCCTCTAGGAGCACTGATGTGCCTCGTCCACGCTCCCCTCTGAGCTTCACTGAACATGCTGAGAGAGCTCCAGTTGAACATGCTGAGCAGTTGAGCACTTTTCTATCAGCAACAACAGTGAGGATGGAAATGGAAAGGAACTGAACTAAAATGCATTTCCCTTTGCAGGGCAGAGAGCTAAGCTCTTAGGAATAGTGTTGTACAAATAAGCACCGTAACTTCAATTCCTGAAAATGTTGGTTAATGGAGAGAATTTTGGAGTTTCACTTAATTATTATTTTCCCATCAGTCGACATAAATAAGTCTTCAGAGACTCCTAGAAGAGTCCCAGCCCAGCTCTGCAGGTCTGAAGCTCACTGCTCTGAGGCCCGAATACCAGAGCCCTGCGGAGGGTGGTGATAACGCATCATCTCTGCAAAGAGGAGCCTCTCCCCCGGCCACCACTTCACTCAGGCTTCTACTGAGCCGCAAGGACAGCCTGGGTTCCAAACGCCGCTTCCCCTGCTTTAGGGATCCGGGTGTCCTGATAACGTGACTGTGCCGAGGCAAGGTATCAACTCCAAAAGTGACTGAGTCACTGAGCGTGGCACATGAATAAACGTCATGACAAAGATTCTCTGAGTGAGGCTAATGCCACGTATTTTACCTTTGCAAAAAATAAACTGGCACACTGAGTTCTAACCACAGATGGATGATATCTTTGCCTCCACACCCAGATTCCTAGAAATGGCCAACGTTTCCTTTCTGGGGGAAGGGTGGAGGAACACTCAAGTGCTAGCTTAGCAGCTTTGCTCAGTCCAGATCAGAGCTATAAGGTAAAGGCCTAAGCACCTCTCTGCAGTCTCTTCTATCTCAAGTTTTAGGAACCCCTTTCTAGAACAGAAATGTACACTCGCAGAGAATTTACATTATCAGCCTTGATTACCATAGGACAGGCAGAAAGGTGGTAATTTTTATCTTTTAATAGAAGCTTTTAACTTTTCCAGCCTATTATAATAACTGGGTTATATTCACTGTGACTCAAACTAATTGGCATTGTGGAACATTTCTTTACCTTCAAAGTTTTCTCCACCAATCATTTCAGTTCTATTGCAGTCCTGGTGCCATATGTCCCCTGCAAATTGTGAAAGTAATTAGTGACAAAACAGCAACCTGCTCCTTTTCGATGGCCAAACTGTCAGCATTAGCAGATTTGGGTCAGCTCGTGGTACTATAACACGTACTGGAAACCTGTTCCTCATCACCACCTACCAGATTCCGGAAATGCCATCTTCTAGAAAACAGTGGCATTTATGGTGGTCTTCTTTTGAATGGAACAGTAATTTGTGTGGATATTGTTAAAGTGTTTAAAGAATATTTTGACAATTAAGTTTACATTTTACAATTGCTTTATTTTTTATTAAAATAGTTGTATATAAATATTACCCTATTTCACTGTTGTTCAAGTAAACCTAAACCTTGTAGACAAGTGAGTCACCTGATATGTATAGAAGCTGTGACATATAGAGTACATTTATTGTGTAAATGTTTATGAATATAATTGTTCCTGTGTTTTTATAAGTTGGGGATATTTTGTTGTTTTACAACAACAAAATTTATTGCATTTAAATGGTTTTTATGTAATAGAAATCATGCAAAATAGTGAAGGATTTAAAATATGTATATGATATATGTAAATGTACAAACTTTAGAAGGAAATAAATCCAACAAATTTCAATCATTTGGGGGAATGTTTTTATTTGCTTATTTAAGCAGCTGTAATAATACCTTTAAAAATCAAATAACATCACACTCTGCCTGCCTCCATAGAAAGACAACCACAAGCCCCATGTTGAAAGATGTGGCCAGAGTGGTTGAACAAAGTGGTGAGAAAATCAGACTAACGCCGACTCACCTCCGCGCATTTCTGTAAAGATTTGTGTGTGAATACTTCAGAGATCTGTTGTCTTCATTAAGGGGCTTTGAGCAGGGGAGGAGGAAATAAACTTTTTGAAGCAATTTCAAGAGCCGTTTGCATTCCCATTTATTTCTCATCAAGGCAAAGAGACCATGCAGCTAGTTATTGTCCTAAAATGCAAACGCTGATCTCCAAATCACTGCTTTATTCTGCCCGGTATGTACTCTTGTGCTCTTTTCATCAAACCTAATGATAAAAGTAAGATCTGTTGACTTGGAAACTGAAAAATAAAACATCCTAATCACTTCTAAATATTAGAAAGGATGTCTTACATTGGGGATTTGGACTTTTGAAACAAAGTCACTGGTTACAGCCTCTTCCACACAAATGAACATGATGCCTGGCAGAGATCAAAATTGCTATAAGGTGTAAATTTCAAAGAAATCAAAACATTGTGGGAATTGGGAGAGCTACATCCTTTACCATCCCTTCGCTTTCACTCCAGCGCCCTGTTTGGAACGTGAAACGTGCCTAAAGATCACCAGGATGGCTGAATAGTAGAAAGGAGAGCTTTATTGGTGATATCGGTTTGCAAACTGGGAGAGACGGTCTCTGATGTGTACAGAAGGTCCTCTGTCTTCAAAGAGGGAAGGGAAGGTTGGTTTTTACCCTTCACAGGGCCTGTATTACATAATAGAGTCATACATATTCAGCAGCGGGTTTGGAGGAAAAGCTATCCATATGTATGTGGGGAGCCGAGCGCATGTGCAATAGGTAAATATATACATAGCATACACCCCACGTTCATTTTAGGGCAAGGTGTTAGCATGAAAATGAGGTGTAATTTAGCTCTTTATGTTAAAAGGTAAACTATAGAATACTAAGTTTGTGCACAGTCTCTATAACCTGCTGAAACTGGTTTGAGCTCTGCAGTTTCTTACCAGGAAAGGATATTCGTAAGGCCAGTCTTCTTTCCAATCAGCATTGTAGTGGTTGTATTAATAATTCAGAGTTAGGAAGGGTCAATTTGTCTGTAGCTCTTACTGTTAGGGAGTTTATCAAGAATGTGGTTTTTCTTGTAGCCATAGGAATTTAGGACCGTGCTAGTCAAGCCCTGAAGCTTCCACCGTGGATAACTTTTGTTCCCTTAACCTCAGGGTTCATCTTAGTTGATAAAAGAGTGTCTATTTCAGTCTCTCAGATCACAAACTCAAATATGAATCCCTCCTTGTCAGCTGCCTGTCCTCTGGAGGTGGGGGGTTTTGTATCTTGTATTCTCTGTGTTGCACAGTTAACAACATTAGCACCAGTGGGACTATAGAGGTATTTAGTAACTCATAGGAGGAAATTAAAACCTAGAGCAAATTAAATTGAATAAGGAATAAATAGTATAAGGATACAACAAACAACTCTAAATGTCTCCTCTTTAGTTCAATTCTATTCCACAGAACTGATATTCATCAATAAGACTGCTCATTCACTGTCAATTTTTTTTGATAAATTATAAGCAATAGGAAATACTGCAGACAGGCACACTTCTTTTTAATATTAGTGGAGAAGAGTGTGAGTTCAGTATGCTGTAGATTAGTGAGTCTGATATTAATTCTGGGCATATTTTTAGAGTAAATTGGAAGGGCAGCAGCAATTACTGGAAGCCAGTGTGGGTTCCCAAAAAGAAACCATTTCAGACTCCATCTATTCCCTATTGCATAAGACTAACCTGTAGATTAGAAAAATGCAGAAGACAAAACATCTGGGCCATAACAAGCGATTTGGCAAAGTCTTTAATGAAATACGTCTGGGCAAAATGCAGAAATATTATCTGGACATCAGTAGAGTTGGTGGGTGTGAAATCACTTGAACAAAACTAATTAAAGGATATGTATCAACTTGGAAGAGCATTTCTATTGTCCTGCTGCAAAGCTTGCCTTTTGGCCCCATCCATTCAACATTTTAATTAATGACTTGATGGAAGCTACAGAAGGCAAGTTGATGAAAAATGGGTATGTCATAAAGCTGGGAGAAAATGATTACGCTAAATGACAGAATCAGGATTCGAAAAAAAAAAACTCATCAGGCAGAGAAATGGGGCAAATTAATGCAGAATGCAGGAGGGTGTAATGTCTTACACTTCAGTTACAAAAAAACAATTATACAAGGTCAGGATAGGACATTGTGTCACACAGAATAGCAAGCAGGTGGGAAAGAAAGCCTCCAATTAAAATCCACAGCAAGCTCGATGAAAGTCAACAGATGACGTAGCCGCCAGAAACACTGGTGCATCTCAGTTTACACTGATGTATGTATGGCTTCTAAAACAAGGAAACTGAGTCACAGTCCCCTTGACACCAAGACTAACCCTGAGTAAATTGCGTGAGACTTGGCACGTACACAAAACAGAGCATGTGCAAAAGCAGCAGCCAGGGCTCCCCCAAAATGGGAGCGATTAGGAGGAATATGGAAAACGTATGACCTGGAAATGGTTAACCTCTGCAGAACCAGGGAAGACTGGTCTTCAATGTCAAAATGAGTCTTATGTGGGAGGGAAATGAGAACTATCCTATAGCAATCTAAAGGGTTTAACTAGATTAGTTATTAGAACTTAACAAAAAATAAGATGGCAGCTCAACAGAAAGGAACATTTCCAGTATTCCAGGCTGTCCGTGACAAGTTGTCAGCCAGCGGAGCAGTTCAAGTGTGCTTGGGCATCCTCGGGCGGAAATACTGAGAACTGAGTGAGGCTTTGGGTAAGTAGTTGGATTATGATGATGATAGACAATATTATTACACATATTTTCTGAGCTTGGCACTGTGCTGAACACTTAGCATGAATTTTTGGCATAATCTCTTTGCGCAAGTCTGATGCAGCTCTATTATTTACCCCATTTTACAGAGAGGAAAAGCCTGTATCAGGCTCCCCCTCTTCAGATGTTCTGCAGCATTCAAACACACCTCAACAACTTCTATTTTGAACTACAGAAGTCAGAGCTCTGACCCACCAACTTTGGCAGCTTCAGATTGGAAAACCAATGATTCCACTCACAGGGATAGGATGTATGGGTATCATCCAGGAAGAACTGGCAATGAAATAGCCCCTTTCACTCTGCATTGGAATCCCATGGACTTAAAAATCCAAATGCTTGTGTCCCACTCAAGAAATTCTGATTAAATTGGTCTGAACTGTGGCTGGGGTGAGCTCTGTCACCCAGACTGGGGTGTAATGGTGACATCATAGATCATAGCTCGCACAGCCTTGAACTCCTGGGCTCAAGAAATCCTCCCACCTCAGCCTCCCAAGTAGCTGGGACTACAGGTGCATACCGCCACACCCAGATAAATTTTAAATTTTTTTTAGAGATGACATCTCACTAGGTTGCCCAGGCTGGTCTTGAACACCTGACCTCAAGTGATCCTTCCACCTTCAGCTCCCGAAGCACTGGGATGATGTGTGAGCCTCCACATCTGGCTTTTCTGGAAATGTTAAAAGATCCCCAGGTCATTCTAACATGGAGCCAGGATTGAAAACCACTTCCCTAGAGCTTGGCAACTCACTGCACCTGCTGAATCTCTGGGAGCATGTGGGAAAAGAAGAATCTTCCGCCGTTCCCACACCTAGGGAGTCAGATAGATGGCATTTTAACTTGCTCTCCAGGTGATATGTATGGACAAAGTGTGAGAAGCCCCACTTTGAAAGCATTCCAAACGTGTGCTCCCTGAAGCAACAGTAGCAGCATCTCCTGAGAACTGGTTAGAAATACTTTGCAGCCATAGAAAAGAATGAGATCATGTCCTTTGCAGGAACCTGGGTGGAGCTGGAGGCCATTATCCTTAGCAAACTAACAAAGGAATAGAAAACCAAATACTGCATGTTCTCACCTATAAATGGGAGCTAGATGATGAGACACACAGACACAAAGAAGGGAACAACTGACACTGGGGCCTACTTGAGGGTGGCGGGTGGGAGGAGGGAGAGGATCCAAAAAAATAAATATTGGGTACGAGGCCTAGTACCTGGGTGATGAAATAATCTGTACAAGAAATCCCTGTGACATGAGTTCACCTGTGCAACAAACCTGCACCTGTACCCCTGAACCTAAAAGTTTTAAAAAAATAAGAACAAAGAAATGCACTTCTCTACCTTATCCCAACCTACTGAACCACAGACTCTGGGGATGGGGCCCAGCCATCTCTGCTTGATCAAGACTTCCAGGTAATACTGATGCCCATAAAGTTTGAGACACACTGTTTAGAGTAACTTCCATGGCTACGGAAGTCCTTCATGCTCACAAAGGGCAACAGGGAGTTTTCTGCCATTTTTGTTTTTGGTGCAATGCTGCCCATTGTCTCTTGGATCTCTTAACTGTCTTTCCGAAGAAGGGAGACCAGGATATCCCCACTGTGGAATGAAATGTTAACTGGAGAGTGCTACTTAGATGGCCAGAGGGCTTCCCTGTATGTAGGAGTGAAGGAGACTCAGCCCTGGCCCATTCTTCCCTTCTAGAAGTAGGCCTCCCTCCCAGGTTATCCCCACAGACCCACCTTGAGGCACCTGGCCTGGCCTGGCCCTCCTGAAATGGAATGTAATGCATGTTCCCACTCATGCTTTAAGGATAACCTGTTCTGCCTTTCTAGGCAACCTTCCCTGGCTATTTAGAGTTAATTCTCTGCTAAGCACACCCTTTACAGAATTCTGACCACACCACTACAATTTGCAAGAGGCACTCATGGTCTGGAAGAGTATAACCAGGGAATGCTTACCTGGTAGTCTCCTGGGAATACAGCTGTGATCAAATACAGCATGGCCAGTCACACTTAAATTTCAGATAAAGAGAATACTTTTTTAGCACAAGTATGCCCCATGCAATGTTTGGAACATCCTTATGAAAAAAAAAAAAAGTACTCATTGTTGATCTGGAATTGAAATGTAACTGAGCATCCTGTATTTTATCTGGCAGCTCTACTCAGGAGGCCTCCTAGGGTAGCATCTCCTCATGAATTCTCCCTTTCTCAGCCAGAAAAGGGATACTGGCAATATCTTTGGTTATTCAGATTTACAGAGGTGTTGGAGCTCAGAAAATGATACCCTAAAATATGGCGCTTTGACAGGCTGAGTACTTTGAACCAAGGGAGATTGGAAGGCCTCAGAAGCAGCCTGAACCCAAGTCTCTCTTACCTCCTGCCCTGCTGTTTCTCACCCTGACTCTCCTCCAAACTGTGCCATAGAAACCAGAATTCCAGATCACCCCATTTCCGCCCCTAAAGAAGCTGCTTTATGCTGACCAAACTCGGAAGGGATTGAAGTGTAAAGCTACATGCCAGTAATGGATGTAAAACCATCATGTGGCCCGGAACACAGGTATTGTGATAACAAACATTTTCTCCTTTAGGCAGATACACAGTGGAAGTCAAATTAGAATTAGAACAGGGATTTTGGAGTCCAGAGAAGCTGCCTATAACTCCCCATTCTGCCACTCAGGGACTAAGTGATCTTGGGCAAATTATCTAATCTGTACCTGTTTTCACATTTAAAAACGAGAACACCTAGCTCATAGGGTTGTTATGAGGCTTAAATGAGGCAGTGCATACAAAACAGCCCAGCACGTGGCCCTTAGCAAGTCCTTGCTATAATAATGATAAGCAGTAGTAACTCATATTACCCTGTTAACATCATTCATTCCATCAATGGTCATTGTCAGCTGGTTTTCTCCTGCTTCTGGCCCAGAAAGAACTTTGCCTTTAGCACATACCTGGGTTCATGCACTATGTGCTAATTTTGTAATTTAACTCAGCAGAATTTTGGAGAAGGCTACTTTGCTAACCCTTAGCTTGCACGTAGAGGTAAACATTATTATTTATCATTGATATTCTCGATTTTTGTTATTATCTTGATCCTCTAGAAAATCATTGTCTAGTATGGTGGCCACTAACCACATGTGACAATTAAAATTCAAGTCAGTGAATTTAATTTCTGCAACTCCTATTAAGTGTTTATATCAGCCAGGCACAGTGGCTCATGCCTGTAATCCCAGCACTTTGGGAGGCCGAGGTGGGCGGATCACGAGGTCAGGAGATCGAGACCATCCTGGTTAACATGGTGAAACCCCATCTCTACTAAAAATATGAAAAAATTAGCCGGGCGTGGTGGCGGACGCCTGTAGTCCCAGCTACTCTGGAGGCTGAGGCAGGAGAATGGCATGAACCTGGGAGGCGGAGCTTGCAGTGAACCGAGATCGCGCCACTGCACTCCAGCCTGGGCGATAGAGCAAGACTCTGTCTCAAAAAAAAAAAAAAAAAGAGTTCATATCAGCAAGGGGTATTACATTTTGTTAAAGTTTTATATACCAGTGGACATAATTATGTGATTTTTCCCTCTAGCTTTACTGACTTGGTGCTTTAAATGGGCAAATTTTCTAATTTTTAACCATTTCATATTTCTAGATCAAACCTATGTCAAAAGACATAATTACAACCAATGTAGTTTAAAAATCTAATTGGCTTTTGTTGCCATTTTAGATTCAGGCAGCATTTCTTTCTATAGAATAAGTGCCCAACTGGGCATGACAGAACAGTTGGTTTTTGGAAGGTAGGAACAAGGAAACAGAAAAAAGTGGATTGGTTACCAACAGGTTACTTCAGGTTATTTTTCATGTAAGGGTTAAAGCAAAAGAAACTTCCTGTGTGAGGTTGACTGAGCCCTCTCTGATTGGTTGCTGTGAATCTGCTATTTTCAGGAAAAACAGCTCTGTTTGTGGATCTACCTGATTCCTTCAAGTTTCAGTTAGATTCTGTGGCACTTATTATGAGTGACTCCATTTTGGTTCGGTTTGTTGGGACCTAGAGCAAGAGCTCAGTGCCAAACACTGGCTTCCCATAATTTTGTTTAACACGTAGACAAAATAATCCAATTGGTCATTATTCATTATTTTAAAATGTGCTGTTAGATTCTCTCTGTTAATTTTTTTTTTAATTTTGCATCAATATTCATGAGTAAAAGTGGTTTGATTCTTTATTTATATTTATTCGTTAGTGTTATTCTTGCATCATAAGAAGAGCTTGGAAGTTCCTAGTTTATATTTCAGAAATTTAGAATTACCTAGACTTTGAAAAGCTCTCCCTTTGAACTATCTGGGTACGGTAGTTCTTTACAGAGTTGATGTTTAGTAACATCCTCTACCTTTATGGAAATTGGTCCAATATGGTGTGTCAATGTCTACCCGGGTCAATTTTGATTAATTGCATTTTCCTAAGAAATTATATACTCCATCTACATTTTAAAATTTATTTTATATAAAGTTGTGCATAGTAAGCTCTCATGGTTTTTGTTCACTACCCTGTCTTTCAAGGACAAGTATTGGGGCTCAGAAAATGATATGCCAAAGTGTGGCTCTTAGAAGCAGCCTCAGAACCAAGGTCTCTCTGAACTCCTTCCCTCCTGACTCTCTCCCCTCATTCTCCCCTAAACTGAGCTACAGAAATCAGAATTCTTCTTCCCCAAGTTGGGTCATAAAAACCAGAATCCCTCTTGCCCAAAGCAAGCCAAAAAATCCTAGAAATATTTCTCTACCCTTCCCCCACCTTTCCATAAAGCAATTCTCTGACCTACCTTATCTGACAGTAGATCCTAAGACCCTCATTCCAGAAGGGGTCCTGCCCTACATGCTGGAGGAAGAAATGCTACCCAGAGAGTCAAAGAAGAATCCCAACAGGGCTTGCTGCGTTTTTCCCATCAGTGTACTATTCTTAGATAATACCCGTTTTGTCCAATCACACTGCTAGCTTCCATTGAACCAAAGTATAAAAATAGACAGCTTTCTCTGGGTCTTTGGGTCTTTGTTTCTGAAGTATCCTGCGTCACCTAAAATTTTAATTACATAAATTTGTTATGCTTTTTTACTTTAACCTGTCTTTTGTTATAGGAATGTTGGCCATGACCTTTACAATGGGCGAGGAAAGGTATCACACCTTTCTGCCCCTACACTAGTTTCCCCATGACATTTCTTATTTTGAGTATTTGTGGATTTTTCAGTTTTTCCGTAGTTAAGTTAGATTCTGGTTTGTATATTTCTCTGCTTTTCTGAAAGGAGTTGCATTTTGATAAAGGTTTTCATGTTAATTTCTGTTTTAACTTGTATTTTTTTTAATGCTTTCTTTATATAGGATTTTCTTTTCTTGCTTTTGAATTGGAAGTTTAATTCCTTCCAGTGCATTTAATATTATGTTATAGATTTATAATAAATATTGTATTATATAAGTATTAAGATTTAAATATTGATATATAATTTCATAATAAATATTATGACTTTTTTCTCTAAAAAATTTTATTTCTTTTAATAGGTGAGTCAACTGCATTTTAATTGTGAAATGTAGTGGTTATATCATGTTTTCATTCTTTTAACTGGAAAAAAAAATCGCAGTTAAGGTTTCCATTTCTGCTTTAATGCAAGCTTGTTTATTAGAGATATTTTTCATTTCTAACTTGAAGGGCCTTGTTAAATGTTACTGTGGGAGACCAGAATATACCACCCCAAAATATGACTCTAGGAGACCAGAATATGCCACCCCAAAATAAGCCTCTTTAGCATGATGATTATTTTGAGCTGATTATTTTGAGAAACTGCAGACAGAGGAAAAGCTCCAAAAACAGGCTAGAAGTTACCCTTTTGTAGAGGAAATTTACATGTATAAAGGAAACCTTTATTTGTAAGAGTGTCTCCCTCTGTACCAGGAAGAGGAGAATCACTAGAGAGTCTTCTCAATGGAGAAAGCATTGATTTGATGTACATAACATACCTTACCCTCATTTGCCAAGCTTGTCCTGGGCACTTATCCACAATGGTCTTTCCCACTCCATTCTTGTTTTACTCAATAGACTAAGATAGTAAAACCTGAATTCACAGTGACATGACTTGGCTTTGTGTACCCACTGAAATCTCATCTTGAATTGTAATCCCATAATCCCCACATGTCATGGGAGGGACCTGGTGGGAGGTAATTGAATCATGGGAGAAGTTTCTCCTCATGCTGTTCTCATGATAGTCAGTGAGTTCTCACGACATCTGATCATTTGATAAGGAGCTTCCCCCTTCGCCCAGCACTTCTCTTTCCTGTCACCATGTGAAGAAGGACGTGTTTGCTTCCCCTTCAGCCATGATTGTAAGTTTCCTGAGGCCTCCCCAGACGTGGAACTGTGAGTCAATTAAACCTCTTTGCTTTAGAAATTACCCAGTTTAAGGTATGTCTTTATTAGCAACATGAGAACAGACTAAGACACACAGCCACCACTTTGAGATTTACTCATTTCTCTGAGTATCTCCTGTGAACCCAAAAAGTATCTGAGACAGGTCTTAATCAATTTAGAAAGTTTATTTTGCCAAGATTAAGGATGCACCCATGACACAGCCTCAGGAGGTCCTGAGGACATGTGTTCAAGGTCAGGGCAGAGCTTGGGTTTATACATTTTAGAGAGACATGAGATATCAATCAATATGTGTAAGATGTACATCGGTTTGGTCCCAAAAGGCAAGACAACTCGAAGCAGGGGCTTCCGGTCATAGGTAGATAAGAGACAAACAGTTGCATTCTTTTGAGTCTTTGATCAACCTTTCTCTGAATAAACAGTTTACATGTGAGAGGAGTGTAGAAGAATAGTCAGTTATGCCTTACACTGCCTCAGTGAATCTGCATTTTTCCATGAACAGTAGGGTAGAGGAAGCAATCAGATATGCATTTGTCTTAGGTGAGCAGAGGGATGATTTTGAGTTCTGTCCTTTGTCCTGCACCTGTGAAAATAAGCTATCAATTTACATTGCCAAAATGCAATTCAAAAGAACTGTTTTAGGGGAATTACTTTGTGGGCAAATTGTAAGGGAGGTATGTAGCTTATCTTTGTAGCTATCGTATTTAGGAATAAAATGGGAGGCAGGTTTGCCTGATACAATTCCAAGCTTGACTTTTCCCTTTGGCTTAGTGATTTGGGGGTCCCAAGATTTATTTTCCTTTCATATTCCCATGTTTACATGAAGTATACATGCTAATTAATGTGTTCTTCTCCTCTTCATGTCTTTTTTGTTATATGGACCCATTACAACTAAAACTATTAAAGGTAGAGAGAAAATTATCTTTTCCTCCTCCATAGTATTAATGTCTTACTGGAACGTGTTGTGATCAGAGAAGGTTGTTTATATTGTATTTATTTCATAGATTATTGATGTCCCTTTGTAACACGGTGTGGATAATCATGAGTGTTCTGTGTGCTCCTGAAGAGATGGTATGTTCTATAATATTAAGGTTTAAAGTTTTACATATATCCGTAGATTCTACCTTAGTGATTGCAGGCTTGTTTTGGTTTTTAGGTCTGTAAATATTTAAGTATTTTCCATTAGCTTGTTCTGCCTTGGACTGAGAGTTGCACATTCAAATCTCCTATTATTTGTGTGCTTCTCTCAATTATTAGTATAGTTTCTGCTTCATGAAGGGGATTGCTATTTTACTGGTGTATAGATAATGATAACTATTAAATCTTCATTCTGAACTTTGAACTTTACCATTTTTCATTGTTTAATAGTTTTCCCCTGAATGCTACTGTTTTCTATAGGAATAATAACATTTTTTTCCTTAATGTTTATATTTGTCTGGGTTACCTTTGCCTAGACCTTTACTTTTAACCTTTCTAAATAACTTTGTTATAGGTATGTCTCTTGTATGCATCATAGAATTGGGTTTGTGAGGCACTTTTGAAAACTTTCTTTTAATAGATGAATCAACTCTATTTATACTCATTGATGTGACTGGTATATTTGGCTTCAAATCTGTAATATTTTCAAATGTTATCTTTAGCATGTATATGACATTATGTATTTACTGTGTTTTCTCTATATGTGATCTGTTTCACTGAATTATTTCTATCCCTTTTAGAAATTAAAAAAAAAAAAACTAAAAAAAATTGGCAAGTGGTACTGGTAAATGAAAAAATAAATACATTTTTTTAGAGATGGGTCTTGCTGTGTTGCTCAGGCTGGTCTCCAGCTCCTGGCCTCAAGTGATCCTCCCACATCAGCCTCCCTGGTAGCTGGGATCCTCACGCCTCAGCCTCCCTGGAACTGCCACACCTGACTTTTTACATTCTTTAATTGCTTTGTTAAAGTGAGATGAAATTCACATACCATAAACTTAACCATCTTAGGCGGGTGATGTCAGCAAGGTGATATAGTAGGAGATACCAGCCTTCATCCTCTCACAAAAGGCAACAATTAAGCAGCTATCCACCAATGATAAAAGCCTTCAGAGCGCTCAAGGATCCAATTTAGAATGTGCCCAGCAACACAATGGAACAATGAATGGAGAAAGACCCTCACTGAAGGATCACTGGAGAGTAGAGAGACGGCCTAACTGTGGCACATCGAGATGGCTAGGAACAAAGAAACTGGGAAGGGCCATCATTCAGTCATGTAGTGGGTTCGTCACAGCACCCAGTGGCCTGCTTTGCAGAGGACAGCCGAAGCTTCCGCCACTGATATAACCAACAGTCATCACTGCCATGAACTCCTCAGAGAGGGAGATGCTGCTCTTCACCTTCCCACAGAAATCAGACACTGTTGTACCGCTGGGGACCAGGACTGCCACCCACCCCTTCAAGTCTCTACCCATCCCAGACCGCAGAGCTGTGGCTGCTCTGTGCACACCATGCTCCAGACCCCACCTCCACCACTGTACCATGAACTCCTGTACCTCAGACGTCAAAGACAATGCCACAGCAAGCACGCCCCAGTCCCTGGAGCCCCTGGTCCCATGGCAGCTCTGTGAACAACTGCACCACAGACACTGGAGCCACCGCTCCAAAAGGCATGTCCCTGAAACAGCAGTAGCCCTGCTCATGCCTGCACTCCAAAGCCCAACTCCACAGCCACTGTAAGAGTACCCACACCTTGCATACCATTGCCAACGTGGCAGTGAGGGCTCCTGCACCTCAGATGCTAGTGCCACTGCCACCCCAAAGTTTGGAGCTGTGGTCCCCCCACACATGCCTGCACTCAAGACTCCAGCTCCATGGCCATTCCACAGGTACCACTCATTGACACCAATGCCACCGCTGCTGCCATAAAAAGATATTCCTCCAAGATCAGGAACAAGACAAGGATGCCCACTCTTACCACTCCCATTCAACAAACTAGTGGAAGTCCCCGCCAGAGGAAACCGACAAGATAAAGAAATAAAAGGGATCCAAATAGGAAAGTAAGAATTTAAATTTTCTTTCTTTTATTTTTTTTTTTTTTTGCAGATGATAAAATCTTAGGTATAGAAAACCCTAAAGACCATTATAAAACTGTTAGAATAAATAAATTCAGTAAATTTACAGGATGCAAAAGCAACATACAAAAAATCAGTTGTGTTTCTCTTCACTAAAACAAACTATCTGGAAAAGAAATTTTAAAAAACTATGCAATTTACAATAGCAACAAAAAGAGTAAAATGCAAATTAAAACCAAGGAAGTGAAAGATTCGTACACTAAAACCTGTAAAACATTAGTGAAAGGAATAGAAGAAGACACAAATAATGGAATTACATCCTGTGTTCATGGATCAGAATAATCAAGATTATCAAAATGCCCATAATATCAAAGCAATCTGCAGATTCAATGCAATCCCCACCAAAATTCCAAAGAGGCCACAAATATCAACTCTGAATAAGAAGAACAAATCTGGAAGCATCACATTTCCTGATTTCAAATTATATTACAAAGCAAGAGTAATAAAAACAGTATGACACTTGGTATAAAAACAGCCACATAGACCACTGGAACAGAATAGAAACACCAGAAGTGAACCCACACATTTAATTAATCCTTAACAAAGGCACTAAGAAGACACAATGGAGAAAGGATAGTCTTTCTCCAGCTGGTGCTGGGAACACTGGATATCCAAATGCAAAAGAAGAAAAGAAAGAAAGAAACTGGATCCTTACCTTACAGGACACACAAAAGTTAACTCAAAATGGATTAAAGATTTTCAGTGTAAGAATGTAAACTACATCAAACTAAAAATATATGCACAGCAAAGGAAACAGTCACCAAAATGAAAAGGCAAGATTTCTTCCACAGAATGGAAGAAAATAGTCACAAACCATGTATATGATAAAAAGTCAATATTGAAAATTCATACAACTCAATAGCATGCAAGCAAATAGGACAATTTAGTAATGGGCAAAAGACTTGAATAAACATCCCTCCAAAGAATATATATAAATAGCCAAGTGGTATCTGAAAAGGTGCTCAATATTAGTAATCATCAGGAAAATGCAAATCACAACCACAATGAGATATAACCTTACTCTAGTTATAATGGCCATTACCAAAATGTCAAAAGGTAACAAGTGTTGATGAGGATGCGGAGAATAGGGATCCTTTATAACTTGTGGGAAACACTATGGAAGTTTCTCAAAAAATGAAAAACAGAATTACCATTTGATCCAGGAATCCCACTACAGGGTATCTACCCAAAGGAAATGAAATCAGTCTGTTAAAGAGTTATCTGGGCCGGGCGCGGTGGCTCAAGCCTGTAATCCCAGCACTTTGGGAGGCCGAGACGGGCGGATCACAAGGTCAGGAGATCGAGACCATCCTGGCGAACACGGTGAAACCCCGTCTCTACTAAAAAAATACAAAAAGCTAGCCGGGCGAGGTGGCGGCGCCTGTAGACTCGGGAGGCTGAGGCAGGAGAATGGCGTGAACCCGGAAGGCGGAGCTTGCAGTGAGCTGAGATCCGGCCACTGCACTCCAGCCTGGGCGACAGAACGAGACTCCGTCTCAAAAAAAAAAAAAAAAAAAAAGAGTTATCTGTACCCCCATGTTCACTGTGGCATTATTCACAATAGCCAAGAGATGGAATCAACCTAGGTGTCCCTGAATAGAGAAACTGTGATGTTTACACACACACACACACACACACACACACACACACACAGAGGAATAATCAACTTTAAAAAAAAGCGGTGTGGGTGCCAGGTGCAGTGGCTCACGCCTGTAATCCCAGGACTTTGGGAGGCCGAGGCGGATGGATCACTTGAGGTCAGGAGTGAAACCCTGTCTCTACAAAAAATACAAACATTAGCCAGGCATGGTGGCGCATGCCTGTAATCCCAGCTACTCGGGAGGCTGAGGCAAGGGAATCGCGTGAACCCGGGAGGTGGAGGTTGCAGTGAGACGAGATCACACCACTGCGCACCAGCCTGGACGCCAGAGTGAGACTCCATCTCCAGAAAAACGGAATCCTGCCATTTGCAACAACGTGGGAAAACCTTAAGCCAGATACAGAAAGACAAATACACATGATCTCACTTTTATATGAAATGTAGTAAAGTAGTACTCAAGGAAGCAGAGTAGCACAGCAGTCATTCCAGGGGCTGGGAGGTAGCGAGAACGGACAGATGCTGGTTAAAGGGTACAATCTTGGAGTTATGAGATGAATACGTTCTGAAGCTCTCACGTACAATGTGGTGGCTGTGGTTAATAATGTATATGTAAAATTTGCAGAGAGAGTAGAACTGACATATTCTCACTACAAAAAAAATAGTAGTGAAGTGATGGAAATGCTAATTAGCTTGATGGAAATCATTTCACAGTGTACACGTATATCGAAACGTCACTTTGTATACGTTAAATATTTATATATTTTACTCGTCAATTATACCTCCATCAACAAAACTGGAAAAAAAAAAAAAACAAAACTAACCGTTTTAAAGTGAACGATTGAGTGGTATTTCCTCCATTCACCGTGCTGTGCAACCACCTCCTCTATCTCATTCCAAAACGTTTTTTATCAACCAGAGAGAAAACCCTGTACCTAAGCAGTTGACCCCCATTTTCTTCTTTCCCACAGCCCCTGGCAAGCGCCAGTCTGCAATCTGTCTCTATAGATCTTCCATTGCTTTTCTGAGTGAGTGGTAAAATATATATAACGCCAAATGTGCCATTTTAACCCGTTAAGTGTACAATTCAGTGGCATTGATTACATTTGCAATGTTGTGCAACATCACTATTATTTCCAAATCTTTTTCATAATCCCAAACAGAAACTCTATACCCATTAAGCAGTAATTCCCCATTCTCTCCTCCCACCAGTTCCTGGTAACTTCTATTCTACTTTCCTTCTCTATTAATTTGCCAATTCTAGATACTTCATAGAAGTGGGATCATACAATATTCGTTCCTTTGTGTCTGGCTTATTTCATTTTGCACAGTGTCTTCAAGGTTGATCCATGTGTAGCCTGTATCAGAACTTCATTCCTTTTTATGGTGAAATATACCATATGTATACACCATATGTTGTTCAGCATTCATCTGTTGATGGATACTTGAGTTTTTTCCACTTTGGGACTATTGTGAATAATGCTGCTGCTATGAACATTCTCATACAAGTATCTGTTTGAGTCCCAGTTTTCAATTATTTTGGGTATATATCTAAAAGTAGAATTGTTGGATCATATGGTCATTCTATGTTTAACTTTTTAAGGAACTGCCAGACTGTTTTATACAATGGCTGCACCATTTTACATTCCCCCCAGCAATGTATGAGGCTTCCAGTTTCTCCACATCCTTGCCAACACTTGTTATTTTCTGTGTTCTTGATTACAGCCATCCTAGTAGGTGTGAGGTGCAATCTCATTATGGTTTTGATTCACATTTCTCTAAGAACTAATAATGTTGAGCATCTTTTCGTGTGCCGATTGGCCATTTCTATAAGCTCTTTGGAAAAATTTCTATTCAAATCTTTTATTTTGTTGTTTGTGTTTTTGTTGTTGAGTTGTAGGAATTCTTTATCTATCCTGAGTATTAAACCTTTATCCCTTAAATCAGATACGTAATTCGCAAAAAAAAAAAAAAAAAAAAAAAAATTTTCTCCTATTCAGTGGATTGTCTTTTCACTCTCTGGAAAATGTGTATTTTTTTATTTATGGCATTTTTTATTTTATTCTACTACTGTTCATTATAAAGATAAGTCACCCCTCCCCTTTCCTTACTTGCACATGTTCCATGTGATTTGTCAGTTGTAAGTCGTATCTTTTAATTCTATTTTCTATTTGGCAAGTAGTAAACTTGTTTTACACTGACTTTCCTCTCTCCCCTCCCAGGTTTTCGGCTTTGTTGTTTCTTTGAATATGTAGTTTCATATTATTCCTGCATTCTTGTCTTTATGCTGTCTTAGTCTTTAATAAATTTAGTGCTCACTAAGGATGTTTTGTTAACATTTCCATGACTTTCTCTTGGTTGGATGAAACTCATGTTCAAGTAAATTTCTTAGGTGGGACTCCTGAATGTTGTACTTATGTCTTGCACTTTCAGAACGTTTTCTATACCTTTAATATTGGAAGGACAGTTTGGCTAAATATAAAATCCTTGGCTCACATTTTCTTGGGTTAAAAAAAAAATGCTTTACTTTTGTGTTGCTTTGGATGTTGCTGTCGGGCTAATGCCAAGCTGATTTCCTTTTTTATAACAGTTTGCGTTTTAACCTTGAGAACTAAAGTATTTTTTCCCCTTTATCAAGTCTGATTATTTTACTGAGATATCTCATGGTTGGCTATTCTGATTCAATATTTCCAGGTCCACAGTAGATCTTTCCAATATGTATAGTTAGTTCTTCAATTTCAGAAATATTTGTTTGGATTATATTTAAATATTAGTGCAGTTCTTCTTCCATTTTCTGAAACTTCAATTATATGTATGTTGAGTCTCTTTTGCTGACCTTCTGTATAGCTCTCTTAATTTCTCTTGGATCCCTTCACCTCTTTCTTATTTTCTTTGTTTTGGCTATCTTTATTTCTCTATTCAGTGTTCCTTATATTTTTAGTTGGTAGTTTTTCTTGTAATCTAAATTTTGAGATGATTTTCCTTTTTTTCTCCTTAGTTTGGTCAACTTCTGTTTCACAAGTGTTTTTTGTACTTCCCAATTTCTTGGAACATCTTGAGATGTCTTTCATATCTTCAAATGTTTGTTCAAGTCGACTTATGATATTTGATGCTGGTTGAAAGGTAAGTCTTCCCTGCTTTTTGTGGGGAGAGGGCGGAGGAGGACTAGAAAACTTTAGTCAAATTTTCACACTGTGTTTTCTTCTTATAGTAACTTTGTATGTATATCAGCTGTAATTTTCTGTTATTTGAAATACATTACACTATTTTTGTAGACCAGTAATAACAAGTGATTATTTTAAAGGTAAGTGTAAAGAGTTTGCATGGCTTACTAGGTGTCTTTTTCTTTTTTTTCTTTTCTATTTTTATTTATTTTTTATTTTTTATTTTTTATTGTGACGGAGTCTCGCTCTGTCTCCCAGGCTGGAGTGCATTAGCATGATCTTGGCTCATTGCAACCTCGGCCTCCCAGGTTCAAGCAATTCTCCTGCCTCAGCCTCCTGAGTAAGTGGGATTACAGGAGCGTGCCTTCACATGCGGCTGATTTTTGTATTTTTAGTAGAGACAGGGTTTTGCCGTGTTGGCCAGGCTGGGCTTACTAGGTTTCTTAATTCAAGCACTTTTTTTCTCAGCCTAGTAAGGTACAATTTTTAAAATAAATAGTGCATCTGGGAAGGGAATGTTAACTGATTCTGTCATTTTTTTTTTCTTCTAAAGGCCCCTTAATTTTTGCCGCGTGGTTCTTCCTTTTCTTTCACCAACAAGCATTCTGCTCCATGTTGCCTCCCCCTCTTCCAGAAGTGGTGCTTTTCCAAAATGGCCATGATGAATTCTGAGCACTTTCAACTCCTTTCCTTCTAAGTCTCCTTTAGCCAGTGCTCTGCTCTACCAGCCCCCAGCCTGTTTTCAGAATTTCTTCAGAGTGGGACTCCGTCTCTCTGCGGGTGTTTTTCTTCAGCGTTTTGTACAATTAGTTCCCCACCCCCACCCAGTTATTCTCGTCTCTTTTCTCTCTACTTTCATCTTTACTTTTGCATGAACTTTAGAATTGGTTTGGCTCATTTCAGCTATTTCTCTTCCTACTTACATCTGAATACAATTTTAGGACTTTTTTTCTCTTGTAGAGAAAAGCACACTGTAAACTTATTTGGGGTAGTTTAACTTGTGCTTTTTTGCTGATTTGTGTAGTTTTCGTAGGATGTAGGAATGTAGGAAATATTTCAGTCTAGACTGCTGCTATTATTCCATGAGAATGAGGAAGTTTCTGTACCTCAGAGCTTTTATTTATTTATTTATTTTGAGATGGAGTTTCGCTCTTGTCCTCCAGGCTGGAGTGCAATGGCGCAATCTCAGCTCGCTGCAACCTCTGCCTCCCGGATTCAAGCAATTCTCCTGCCTCAGCCTCCCCAAGTAGCTGGGATTACAAGCACGTACCACCACACCTGGCTAATTTTTTATTGAGGTCTGGCTGGTCTCAAACTCCTGGCCTCCAGTGATCCACCACCTTGGCCTCCCAAAGTACTGGAATTACAGGCGTGAACCACCTCACCCAGCCACGTTTGTCTTAAGACAAGGATGTGCAGGACTTACCTCCCAGAGTCATTTTCAGTACCAAGTGAGTTAACGCATGTGGAACTCCTAGCACATGGTAGGTGTTCAGCAAATTTTGTTGTTATTGTTATTCTGATTCATGTTGTGAATCTTCCCTACATTGGATGCTGTCACAGGATCCTCATGCATCAACAGTTCCCTGGCAGGGGCAGCTCATCTGAGTTTCAGTTCTAGATTCTCTCTTAGTAGCACATATACCAGCCCTATTTTACTTCCTAATTCAAGTTTGACAAGCAGTCATTTTTATCATTGCTAGAAATCCTTTTTGTAATATTCTGATCTTTTGTCACTGAGAATAGGTGCTTCTTCAAAAGCAATTAATCATAGAAGCAGATGGGACGGTAATGGTTACAAATGCCTTATGGGTCCCAGCAGGAGGGCTGGGCTGGTGGCTCTGCCTCTCACTCAGCCTGTGCTGCTGGCATGTGGTCGCTGTGCCATTTGGTATTTTATAAGATTCATTCTTCCAAATGGAGCTGCTTTTCCTTTTTCCACTTTGCATTTTTCATTCCCCTTTTTCTGACATCTCATTCTTCTCTTGCACCCTCTCTTTCCCTATTGTTACCATCTGCCCTCTCTTGCACCCTTGACCACAAATAGGTGATTACTCTAGGGTGTATAATTTGAATGGACAGCTTCCATTTAGAACATCTCTCTTCCCAGATTGGAGTTAATATATGTCCCTCATTCAGTTTCTTCTTTTTTCCAGCTGCACTTACTAAACCATCACCATCTCCGGTCTAGACTATATAACATACGACAGAATGTAATATATATATGTAATGCATTCTGGCCATATGACTCACTTTGGATGAGGCACTGGGAAAAAACTAATCCTTAGATCTCACGCCTTTAATGAACAATGTTCATTCTTGTATCACCCCTCAAGCAATGGCCTATGCTATGCAAGGGGCAATTGTGGCAACACAGAGATGAAGAATACTCAAGTGTTATTGCTCAAGAATACATGAAAGTCATTCCAGTCCAACTTCCTACTTTTGCACAGGAACTGTTCTTTGTATCTCTATTGCTCTAGTTTTCAAGAGAGTGCCTACTATATGAGTTGCTGGGCAATGTGGTAGGCTGAATGGTCCCCAAAGATATTCGGGTCCTAATCCCTGGAATCTGTGAATGTTATCTCACATGGCAAAAGGGCTTTGTCGTTGTGACTAAATTAAGGATCCTGAGACAGGAAGATAATACTGGATTAGTTGGGTGGGCCGAACATAAATTCAGGGATCCTTATGAGACCGAAGCAGGAGCTCAGAGAGGAAGTAGGACATGCAATAATTAAAGCGGAGGTTGGAATGAGGAAGGGGTCAGAGCCAAGAAATGCAGGTGGCCTCCAGAAGCCAGAAAAGGCATGAAACAGATTCTGCTGTTGAAACTGATTGAAACTCATTTAGGACTTCTAGTTTCCAGAACCGGAAAAGAATAAATCTGTGTTGTTTTTACACTGTGTTTGTGGTAATTTTTTTTACGGCAACAATAGGAATAGGAAACGAATACAGGCAACAGCACTAACCTCTTTACAAGATTTATTTGCCCTTCACTTAACTTTTATTTTCATAGAGACAGGGCCTCACTCTGTTGCCCAGGCTTATCTTGAGCATCAGACCTCAAATGACCTTCCCACCTTGGTTTCCCAAAATGCGGGGAATACAAGTGTGAGCCATTGTGCCCAGCCTTCACTTAACATTTAACTCCAGAGTTAAGGGATTTGCTCAAGTTTGCAGGGATGATTAGAGACAAAGTGGTCATTAGAACTAGGGAGACCATATGTATCAGTTAGCTTCTGATACATTAATAACCTCAATCTTACTAGTTTAAAACAATAAAAATGTATTTAGCTAATGATTTGATGGATCATAAATTTGAGCTAGGCTCACGTGGATAGTGTATCTGCTGTTGACTGAGTTCATCTAGGCATCTGCAGTCAACTACCAGGTCATCTGGGGGTCAACTGGCCTGCGTTGGCCTCAGCCAGTAGGATTTGTTTGTACTCCACATGGTCTCTCAGGCTCCAGGAGGCCTGCTCAGGCATGTTCACGTGGCAGTTGGGCCATAAATACCCATAAATAATTTGTTTTCCCATTTCTCTCTGTAACCCAAGTATCTTCTTTAAAACCCTTCCCTGAGGGCTTTTGCACATCTAAGCAGTTGTCAAATGTATCATTGCCAACAAAGATAGGTGATGCTCTAAGTTTGACTAAGTTTGGTGCTCGCTGTATAGAGTGTGTGTGTGTGTGTGTGTGTGTGTGTGTTCTATGTGAACATGCATTATATATATATATATACGTAAAATGAAAATAATTTCCAGAGCTCCCAACTGAAGCCTTTCATTGAAGTATGGATGGATGGAGTTCACCTCTGTGACATTAAACCTTGTCATAGATTTCTGTTGACCTGAACTGCAGGGCGTCTGGCCTCCTTTTCCAATTTTGCCAAGCCTCCCAAAAGCTTATTTCAAAAGCTTATTGTATAGCTTGGTTTATAAAAGCACGATTTTCTTTCAAATAATATAGTGTTTTTGAAACAGAATTTCTCTATCAACTTTAGAAACTTTTGTACTATGGTTTAAAGTCATAAGCTGGGGCGTTTTGGAACTTACTTGAAAACCTAGAAATCCTAATGTATGTGTGGTAGCTTTTTAATAACATCCCAGGAGGCAGGCCTGTGGGCGTTTTCTCTGTTCTTGGAGAGACCACTCAGTTGAGAGTAGCTAATATATTTGGTTTCACCACTTCCGTTTAGCATTCCCATATCAAATCTCCATTGGATCAGTTTCCCCATTGATGAAGTCTAGAGACCTCTGTTTAACTTTGGAGTCCCTCTAGAACCAGGCCTTACCTACATGCTCTGCCTTATCCTTGCAGCTCTGAGATATATATCATCTGCCGGCCCATGAGCTTCATTCTCCTACTTTGCTCTAAACATGCAGTTCCTGATAAACATGTCTCATCCCTCCTCTGATAGCAGAAGAAAGAGAAGAGCGCACATGACCGTGACAAGGGAGACTATGGCTACACCGTCACCGGGTGGGATGGTGGTGGGCAGCAGGCAACAAATGCCTATTGTTCCTGTTCAGGGTGGCTGGCATGCAAGGCCACATGCTCTGCAGTAAGACAGGTTCCAACCTGCTCTCAGTCATCCTGTGCCCTAACAATCTGCAATGCTGTGCCCACCCTAAATTATTTCTTTGGTTCATCAGCTCTCCCCTTACCCTCCGTCCCACCCCTTGCTGCTGCCAATTACAAGCATGATAGTCCTACCCACTCCCCAGCCTCTTATTTTTGCATCCTTTAAAGTATAATCTATATACAAAAAGTACCCACATCGTAAGTGTACAGCTCCATACATTTTTATGGACTGAACACGTCCATGTAACCAGCATCCAAAATGAGAGGGAGAATATTACCAGCATCCCTTAACCCCCACCCTGGTATTTCCTTTTATTCCCCCACCTCCAAAGGTAACTATTATCCTGACTTCAAATACCATAGATTAGTTTTGCCCGTTTCAAACTTCATAATGGGAAATCACACAGTGAATACCTTTCTGTGTCTGGTTCCTTTTTCTTTTTTTTCTTTTTTTGAGACAGGTTCTCGCTCTGTCACCCAGGCTGGAGAGCTGTGGTGCCATCTCAGCTCACTGCAATCTCTACTTTCTGAGCTTAAGCGATCCTCCTGCCTCAGCCTCCGAACTAGCTGGGACCACAGGGGCATGCTGCTGCACCCGGCTAATTTTTTTTGTTTTTCTTTTTGAGACAGAGTCTCACTGTGTTGTCCAGGCTGGAGTGCAGTGGTGCAATCTCAGCTCACTGCAAGCTCCACCTCCTGGGTTCATGCCATTCTCCTGCCTCAGCCTCCCGAGTAGCTGGGACTACAGGTGCCCGCCACCTCACCCAGCTAATTTTTTTGTATTTTTAGGAGAGATGGGGTTTCACCATGTTAGCCAGGATGGTCTCGATCTCCTGACCTCGGGATCTGCCCTCCTCGGCCTCCCAAAGTGCTGGGATTACAGGCATGAGCCACCGCGCCCGGCTGCCACGGATAATTTTTAAAAATATTTTTGTAGAGTCAGGGTCTCGCTATGTTGCCCAGGCTGGTTTCAAACTCCTGGGCTTCAGCGATCCCTCCCATCTTGGTCTCCCAAAGTGTTGAGATTCCAGACCTGAGCCGCCACACCTGATCAGGCTTCCTTTGCTCAATATTATGTTGTTGAGACTCAGTCATGTTGCTTCATGTAGTTGCAGACTCTTCACCATTTTCACTTCATGATATCTCTTTGTTTAAAATGCCATGAAGGGTTTACCCACTTTGTTGTTGCTGGGCATTTCCAGTTTGGGTTTTTTGTAAGTAGCGCTGCTATGAGCATTCTTATAGACGTTTTTGGTGAAGCTATATATGCATTTTTGTTGGGTGTGTGCCTAAGAGTCAAATTTCTAGGGCCATGTGGCCTAGGCCTGTTCAGTTTTAATAGATACTGCCGAATAGTTTCCTAGGATGGAAACGGTTATACACAGTGGTGTGTGAGCTTCCTGTTTGCTCCACATCCTCATTAACAGTATTTTCTATCTTTTCACTTTAACTATTTGGCGGAAGTGTAGTAGTGTGACTGTTGTTTTCATTTTAATCTCCCTGCTGACTAAGGAAATTGAGAGAATTGGATTTTTTGTTTGTTTGTTTGAGACAGGGTCTCACTTTGTTGCCTAGGCTGGAGTGCAGTGGTGCAACCATAGCTCACTGCAGCCTTGACCTTTTGGGCTCAGGCGATCCTCCCACCTCAGCCTTCCAAGTAGCTGAAATTGCAGGCATGCACCATCACACCTGGCTACTTTTTTAAAATTTTTTGTAGAGATGGTGTCTCACTTTGTTGCCCAGGCTAGTCTCAAACTCTTGGGCCCAAGCAGTTCTCCCACCTTGGCCTACCAAAGTGCTGGGATTACAGGCATGAGCGACCTCACCTGGCCAGGATTGGGTTGTGTCAGCCCGCAGCCCAGGGCTCCTGGGGTCCCACGCAGACCCAGGTAGTCTTCCACAGAGCCCTGGCCCTTGCCTACTCTCTGTGGACTTTGGGGCTTCCCACCCAGGCAGCCTCGTGGGAGTGGAGGGGCTGTGATCTGGGGAAGAGCACATTTACTCCTGATGGAGTCAGTTCTCAAAATAGTCAAAAATTCATGGCTGTCATAAAAGTTTAAACCCTCTTCCCCAGCTCTCTGGAACTTTGATCAAAGATGCTAATATTTGACTGATGTGTTTGGTGCAGGATTTTTCACCATCGGGACAAAGAGCTTATGAGCAACGAATCTGCCAAGATAAAGCTGTGCATTGGGTTCTGGTTGGAGAAACCCATACTCACATTGCACACCTCGGGCAGCCCCTGAGTCATCTGACCCTTCCTGGCAGGTCACTATTCCTGTGGTCCCGGAAGGGAGGAAGACCCAAAGGCCATTCCAGAGAGACACTAGCCACCCCAGCACTGTTATCCTCTCAAGTTTCTTACCCTCCGTGAGAGTCCTGTGGACTCAGAGCCTCTTGGTATGGTCATTTTTGTATGTGCTGCTGCTGACTTTTTTCCCCAAGTAAAATCTTTTTCTTTGCATGTTGGGGAAAGTGGTACAACATTTGGAGGGAGGGCTTCTACAGAAGTAGTTAGATGTTATCTGCATTTTCTTTTTTATTCTTGACACGATTCTAATCCCCCCACATTTTTTTCTGGACGTCTCCTTCCACATTGATGGTGAGAATTCCTTAAGGCAGAACGTAATAGCTGTGTTGCTGGTCTTCAGCTGTTGTGGTGTGGGTTCCTGGGAATAGCCCATTCACTCTTATGGAGTCAGTTCTCAAATCTGTCCAAAATTCGTGGCTGTATTGAAAATGTAAACACTCTTCCCCGGCTGTCTGGAACATTGATCAAAGATGCCAATCTTTAACTAATGTGCTAGGTGCACGATTGTTCACCATCAGCATAAAGTGCTTGTGACCAGTGAATTTGCCAACATGCAGGAAAGGAAGGGGAAGAAAGGCAAAGTCTAGATCATTCGCAAGTTCAGCATCAGCCCCTGAACAGTTGAGAGTTAACTGCCTTCGCTCTGTATTTTCCCCTTAGTTTCAGTAGTTTTTGTCATTTTTCAAAAGCATAACCATCCCCCCGGTTGGGCCCACAGTGATTGAGAGTGCATCTATCTCCCTTACAAGAAAGAGGGCATGGTGCCAGGGCCTCGTGACAGCCCCAGCTTCCACTCCCCCACTCCCAGGCTGGTTTCATTTCTCTTCTCTTTGCCCTTTGGCTTTTCTCTTCTTCAGAAATTTCAATTTTCCTTGCACCAAACGTATTAAAATTTAACAGTCACAGCATCTCGGTGTGTGACACGTGATAGCTTTCCCGATAACTTCATTTTCCTCTGTCATTGAAGAGGCCATTTTCAAAGTCACCCTGAACCATGAACAACTCTCACATAATGGCTATTTGATTCTGTTTGTACACTGAAATTTTTGTCCTTTTGTCTCCCCAAGTCTGCTTTCCTTGGCCTACTACTAGTAATACTATAATATGGGAAATAATAGTAATGTAGGACAGTTTTAATTCTCTCCTCTAAGAAGTGGCCAGTGCTGGAGAGTGAATACTTGAGTCTCCCCTGTCCCCATCCCAGGCCACCCCATCTCCCTCAATTCCTCACTAAGTGGCTTCCAAGGATGGAGAATGAGGATGAGAAGACCAAAGTCTGGCATCTGTCTTGCTGAGTGGGCTATGGCCATTGAAGTTGATCTGAGGAACTGTGTCGGGGGAGAAGGGGAAGAAATATGGGGTAGGTTTTGGTGGAAAGGTCTTCAGGAAATGAAGAGAGATGTTGAAAGAAAAGTTCTGTGAGATTTTGCTATCCGGTGTGTGATTTCCTGATTTCCACCCCACTCCAGCCCTGCCAGATCTCATTTGTTTGTTTGTTTGTTTGTTTGTTTATTTATTTATTTTTGAGATGGAGTCTTGCTCTGTTGCCCAGGCTGGAGTGTGGTGGTGCGATATCGGCTCACTACAAGCTCCACCTCCCAGGTTCAAGCAATTCTCCTGCCTCAGCCTCCCAAGTAGCTGGGATTACAGGTACCTGCCACCACACCTGGCTAATTTTTGCATTTTTAGTAGAGATGGGGTTTCACCATGTTGGCCAGGCGGGTCTTGAACTCCTGACCTCAGGTGAACCGCTTGCCTTGGCCTCCCAAAGTGCTGGGATTACAGGCATGAGCCACCATGCTCGGTCAAATCTCTTGTTTAGTTTCATGATTAATGTGTAGCAGAGTGAGGCACCTATTCTAGCGAAATGGTTTAGTGCCAGATGTGACTTCAGGGTGAGCACAGACCATGAGTGGAGGTGAACTAAGCCCCACCCCAGCCTCTCTGCTCCAGTTAGTTTAAAACCGCCTCCCTCAACGTGTGACCAGGGAACATAAAGTGCTCTGGGACTCTGGGATATAGGAGTTAGTCTAAGATGAGAAAACTACCACCATCTCCTTGGGGTCTCATCTACACAGGGACTCTGTGCACTCTCCGGTCCCCTCAAGCCCAGGTGTGCTGTGAGGTTTGACAGGTGTCATCTCTGGGGTTTCTAAAAGACTCCTGGTAAAGGATGCTTTGTGAAAGGCTGGTTTTCCTTATCAGACACAAATTACCTAAGTCTCTCCTTGTACCCAGATGGCTAAATTTGGTTTATATGATCTCGCTGTGACCTTCTCTTGAACAGCTCTGAGCGTGCTGCCAAAATGAAAATGAACAATGTCAGTGCCGTGATGTCCGGTTGAGCTGTGACCTGGATTCTGGTCTCGCATACACGGAAGCAACTGAAAGCTGAGAACAAGGGGCCGCCGATGGCTAGGTGTGCAGGGAGATTGTATTACTTGAGCCCATCCCTTGAAAAGCTTAGGAGTCCACCACCTCCACTGGGAACTCATCAACTCCTGGCAAGAAGAATGTCCCTGGGCACGGGGCACAGGGATCAGCTGTCCGAGGTGAGAGTCCTCCCTGGTGAGCCCACACCTCCATATGGGGCACTGCAGGCTGAGAAGAAAGGTGAGCGAGATGACAGTGTCGCTGCTGCTCCAGGGAGTAGGACGTGGGGACCCATCTGGCCTCGGCCCCCACACCTCTCGCTCCCTGCTCTTTTGGTGCCAAGGCTTGACTTGCCTGTGAAAGGAAATGAGAAAATCACCTTGGAATTAAAAGACCAGTAACAAATAGTCAACCTTGGAAGGGTCAGGCTGAAGACTCTTTTGGAAATATAGATGGAGGATCCCTTTTTCAGAATGCTTGGGACCAGAAGTGTTTGGGGTTTTGGACTTTTAGATTTTGGAGTATTGTGATATTTACTGGTTGAGCATCTTAGATCTGAAAATTTGAAATCCAAAATGTTCTGATGTGCGTTTCCTTTGAGCATCATGTCCGCCCTCAGAAAGTTTTGCCTTTTGGAATATTTTGGATTTTTGGATTTGGGATGCTCAAACCTGTATTAGGATGAACCACATAAAACTGCCAGTGTTGGTCATTTTTGACCAGCAAAAATGTCAGTTTCATGTGGTTCAAACTGACATAATGATGATTCCCCTTCTAAGTCTTCCCACTGCATTTGGAATAAAGACAATTTTTTTAATTTAATTTTTTTCTTTTGAGACAAGGTCTTGCTCTGTTGCCCGGGCTGGAGTGCACTGGTGCCATCATAGCTCACTGTAGCCGTGAACAACTGAGCTCAAAAGATCATCTTCTCAGTCTCCTGAGTTGCTGGGACTACAAGTGCATGCCATCAGGCCTGGCTAATTTTTTTATTTTTTGTAGAGACAGCGTCTTACTACATTGTACAGGCTGCTCTCAGACTCCTGGGCTCAAGTGATCCTCCTGTCTCAGCCTCCCAAAGTGCTGGGATTACAGGTGTGATTGGCCTAAGACCAAATATTCTTGACTGAGCCCACTGGGCTCCCCCAACTGTCTGTCCAGCTTCATGGCTATACTTCCTGATCCTGCTATTCTCCTAACAACCTCTCCACCTCTTAGTCTTGCTCATTCTATGCCTTTCCTGGAGGATCGCCTCTCTTCGCCAAGTAACTCACCCTTTAGATATGTGTTCGAATGCCGGTTTCATGGGAAGTCTTTTCTGACTAGGCTTTTCTGCTCCTCAGTGTGCTCAGAGCACCTTCACTTTCCCTAGGAGGTGTGATCTCGACTTGTATTCATGTGTCAGTGTCCGTGTTGGATGCTTGCCTCTCCCCCACGGGGCCCTGCAGTCAGACACCTGGCGGTCCCTCCCCGTGATTCATTTCATGGAAGCTTTGCCTTGTTGATGCATGTTTGAATGCTCTGTATTGATATAATAATTTGCATGACCATATGATATAGCATTTTGCATCCTCTGTTCAATAGGAACCTTAGCAACAGCCCTCAGACCGTGAGACTCAGAGAAAGTAATCAGAGGGCCCTGCCTTTTCTCTGCATCCCCTCCGCCTGTGCCACTACCAGTAGGGCCTTACGCCAGCCTGGCTCCCTGTCTAGACTTGTGGCGTCACCTCACTAGACTGAGTCTTGGAGGCAGAAACTGCTTGTCAGTCATTGCACACGACAAGAGGGAGGGCAGTGGTGAGTGCAATGAACACAGTAGACATTCAACAAATATTTGTTGTTTGCATGAAACCTCAAGACAAGAGAGGTAAAAGCTTTATTACCTTTAGGCTGGAAATCCCTTTACTCTAGGAAAACTTCCCCAGCCCCAAGGGCCCGTGCAGCTTCCCCCTGCTCATAGCTCAGCAGTCTCCTGCTTGCTCTTTTCTTCCTGGCTCTCAGGGGCTAGCGTGAGGCCAGTGTAAAAGCCCTTGAATGAACTTTCTTTCTTCCCTGGAGAAAACCATTCAGATACCTCTAGGGACCACTGGGGTCCTCCCACTTCATTCTTATTTTCAGCCTGCAGTAAACATTTAGTTCACAACTGATTTGCTGTTCCGGGGTGTTCATGACAGTCGCTTGAACTCCAGTGAGCAACCTGGCTAGCCCAGCTCTTAGCTAAAAACTCATTCCTCTTTCATCTGGACACTTCTGTACCCTACTCAGGTAGACATTGAACAAATATTTGTTGTTTGCGTGAAACCTCAAGACAAGAGAGGTAAAAGCTTTATTGCCTTTGGGCTGGAAATCCCTTCACTCTAGGAAAACTTCCCCAGCCCCAAGGGCCCGTGCAGCTTCCCCCTACTCAAGTAAGTCTTTGCCTGTACCAGTTATCTAAAATTGAAAAATCAGTAACTTACCAGAATAAGTTGCACAAGTCTATGGGCTGGTGAGGTGCTTATTGCTGGGCTAGGCGTGGCTGCTTTCGGCTGGGCTGCCATCTGCTGTCAGCTGCGTGATCAAAGGTGGCCTCAGTTGGGTTGTGTCAGCCCTGCTCCTCATGGTCCTTATCCAGCAGGCTGGCCTGGCCTGGTTCATATGGGGACTGCAGGGCTTCAATAAGAAGTATAGAAGTTATAGCCTCTTGAGGTCTGGACTCAGAACTGCCTGGCACCCTGTTACTTCTTCACATATCACTGACCAACCCAAGTTGCAGGGCCAGTGCAAATTCCAGAAATGGGACATAGATGCTACCCCTTGTGGAAGAGAAAGTTACATTGCACAGGGTGTGATTCAGGGAAGGATAAAAAATTGGGCTCTTTTTTCCCTTCCAGCTTCCACATGTTCCCATCTACAGGGAAACTCTCCTAAAAGCCAAGTCATTACAATGATATTAGCCCACTGAATAATCAGAAATCGCCGGATAGGCGTTTAGATATAAATGAGGCTGGAGCCAAGTTTGGGTGGGGTTAACTGGATTCTCTCCCCATACTCCTTGTGTATGTAAGGTCAAAATTGAGGTAACAGTGCAGTGTTGCAAGTCTGTCTGGCATTGTACCTGTAGTCCCAGAAGTGAGTATTTCTGAAGAGGAGGCAGAAAGAAAGCAAAGCAAACCAGAATAAGAAAACTCCAATTTCCCCTTTAGAGTGGTAAAATTTTTTTTTTTCTTTTTGAGACGGAGTGTCTGTCGTGCAGTGGTGTGATCTCGGCTCACTGCAACCTCCGCCTCCCGGGTTCAAGCGATTCTCCTGCCCCAACCTCCCTAGTAGCTGGGATTACAGGTACCTGCCACCATGCCTGACTAGTTTTTGTATTTTTCAGTAGAGATGGGGTTTCACCATGTTTGCCAGGCTGGTCTCGAACTCCTGACCTCGGGCCATCTGCCTGTCTCAGCCTCCCAAAGTGCTGGGATCACAGGTGTCAGCCACCACACCTGGCCTAGAGTGGTAAAATCATAATTAGGTCTATAGACCAGTTAGCAGCTTCCTGCTGATGTGCTGTGTTCTGCACTGCACCGTTAGCGTTGCAGGAATCAGGATGGTGAAGAGTATACAGGACCCTCTCAGTATTATTTTTGCAACTTCCTATGAGTCTACAATTATTTCAAAATACTGAGTTAAAAATAACTGGAATATGTACATTGTTAGTTTGTACAATTATAATTAAGCACGTGCCACTGCCTGGCGTTTACAAATTGCTAACTGGCACCGTCACAACTTCTTCATGTCAGCATCTATCAGCTCACTCCCATGTTGTTACTTGGTCTCCCAGGGAGAACAACCACTGAGAAAAGAGGGAAAGAAACAACAGGCACATTCTCTTTTGTTACTTTATTTCTCACATTAAACCTTTTCACTATATCTATATATATGTATATATTATATGTACGTATATATGTATATATAATTCATTTAAATTAAATTATTGATTACTGGATTATTACCTGATAAATTATGTATGGAAAATGTCACCAACTGCAATGAATATCATTTGTTTAATCATGTAAATGCTATAAAAGTTTAAACGTATCTATTTCTTTTTACTCGTTTTCCTGTTGAATTTAATGATATGTTTTTTTTCTTCCTTATCTGAATCTGAAACCCAAAACTTTTGAGGTTAGAATTCCAGAATCAGCAGTCAGGGCTAACTACCCTTTGGGCTGATGTATGGCTAAGCAAGGATTAGCTGGGGGACCTGGGAGAGGGCTGGCTCCCCTCTCCGCTCTGCCACCATAGCTGGTTTCTGTCTGATACCCAGTTTGACGACCAGGGGATGCCCAGGTCTTGCATGCATGCTTTTTTGTCTATCCCGGGACTCAGTACTTCATGGGGAATGCCTCCCAGCCTCAATCATCATCCTTTCAGATAAGGCAGAACTTCCCAAACTACCGTTTAGAAGAACCCTCTCTAGGAGGTTAATAGATATTATATAGCATATCTGGCCACAGTGGCTCACACCTGTAATCCCAGCACTTTGAGAGGCTGAAGTAGGCAGATCACTTGAGGCCAGGAGTTTGGGACCAGACTGGCCAACATGGTGAAACCCCGTCTCTACTAAAAATACAAAATATTACCCAGGTGCGGTGGCAGGCACCTGTAATTCTAGCTATTCAGGAGACCGAGGCAGGAGAATCACTTGAACCCAGGAGGCAGAGGTTGCAGTGAGCTGAGACTGTGCCACTGCAATCCAGCCTGGGAGATAGAGTGAGACTCCGTTTCCAAAAAAGAAAAAAGGTATTATATAGGGTAAGAGACGTTCCATTTTCAGGTATGTTTGGAAAGATAATACATCACAATCATTGGACACATTTGATAAATATGCTCTACATTTTGAAGTATTTAAGGGCGCCACCCTAATTTTTTAAAATAATTTTTTGTAAATATGAGGTCTTGCCATATTGCCCAGGCTGCTCTCAAACTCCTGGCCTCGAGCAATTCTTGCACCTCAGCTTTCCAAAGTGCTGGGATTACAGGTGTGAGCCACTGTGCCTGGCCAACCACCCTAAATTCAAACTCAACTTTCATAAGAGGATCTGACCTCAATAATGTACATTAAGGCATCATTACAGTAGGGTTTTCTTTTTTTTTATTGCATTATCTCTCCCAGGAATGTTTGCTTTTAAAGATGCTAATGGAAAAATTAAACTTAAATTATTTTAAGGATATACAGGCATAGGATGGAGGTATTTCAGGGAAGGCATGGAGGGAAAACAGCTAAAATCACACCTCTCAGCTGGCTGCTGAATGCCCCCAAGCATGACCCTCTCTCCCAGGTTCAGCTCTCCACCCTCACGGCTCTGTCCCTGTGAGCTGATGGCTGCCCACTCTGTATTATGGCACCTGACCTCTCTCACGAGCTCTTCCACACCCACGTGTCCAGCTGCCAGTGGCTCCCAATCTCTTGGATGTTCAAATTCAACATAGCCAACACTACCTAGGCATGGCGGCACCCGCCTGCAGTACCATCTATTTGGGAAGTAGAGGTGGGAGGATCACTTGAGCCTGGGAGGTCGAGGCTACAGTGAGCTGTGATCACGCTGCTGCACTCCAGCCTGAGCAACAGAGCAAGACCTTGTCTCTATTTTTAAATAAACAATCCAAATAGAAAACCTCTTCTGCCTTTCTACAGCTAAAACGTGTTCCTCCCCTAGTATTTTCTGTATCAGTAGGTGACATCATTTCCTACCCATGTGCCCAAGACAGAAATTTATTGAGGTCAGATTTATTGAGGTATAATTGACATAGAGTAACATTCACCATTTTAGTGCACAGCTCTGTGAGTTTTAATAAAAGCTTATAGTCATGTAACCACTTCCATATTCAGGGTACAGAGCAGTTCCACCACCCCTAAAGCTTCCCTCATGCCCTTTGTACCCAAATTGTGTCCCAAGCCCCTGTGCATGGAAACAACTGATCTGTTTTTTGTCCCTGTAGTTTTGTCTTTGCCAGAATGTTCTATAAATGGAATTATATACTATGTAGCTTATTCATCTTTGTTATTGTGTTGGTGATTCATTCTTATTTTTTGCTGAGTAATCCACCATCTAATTTTGAGCCATGTAAAATGTTCTTTCTCTTTTATTCCTTACCACATTCAACGTCCTGACAATTCTACCTTCTAAATCTCTAGCAAAGACATAGAATAAACCTAGATGCCTATCAATGCTGGACTTGATAAAGAAAATGTGGTACATATATATCATGGAATACTACACAGCCATAAAAAAGAATGAGATCACATTCTTTGTAGCAACATGGATGGAGCTGGAGGCCATTATCATAAGTGAAGTAACACAGGAACAGAAACCAAATATCACATGTTCTCACTTATAAGTGGGAGCTAAACAATGAGTACACCTGGACACAAAGATGGGAACAACAGAAACCAGGGCCTACTTGAGGGTGGAGGGTGGGAGGAGGGTGAGGATCAAAAGCCCACTGATTAGGTACTAGGCTTATTACCTGGATGATGAAATAATCTGTACAACAAATGTCTTGCAAAAGGAGGCTCATGACCTTGCATTCTCCTCCCGTTTGGTTTTTGATAGGAACTACAAATGTTCTTGGTTGGAAGTGGAAGCAGGAATGGACTGGCCCTTCCTCTCCCTTTTACCCACATCTCAGGATGTAGAACATTTCTGGAAGCCTGACGCTGGGCCTGTGTCCTGGGGTAGACACATCACTAGCCAGTCTTAGAAGGAAAGGAGGCAGCGAAGGTGTCTGATTGCAAAGGCCAGGGTGTCTTTCAGTGCTTCCTCATTGAGTTTCAAATGATCTGCCCACTCCCAACTTCCAGTTTTTAGAATTTTTTTTTTAATGTTAAAAACGTTATTGACACAGGTTCTTGCTCTGTTGCCCAAGCTGGAGAACAGTGGCACAATTGCAGCTCATTGCAGCCTCGACCTCCCCAGGCTCAGGTGATCCTCCCACCTCAGCCTCCTGAGTAGCTGGGACTGCAGGTGAACACCACCATATACAGCTAATTTTCATATTTTTTGTAGAGACAAAGTTTCACCATGTTGCCCAGGCTGGTCTCAAACTCCTGGGCTCAAGAGATCTGCCTGCCTTGGCCTCCCAAAGTGCTGGAATTACAAGCAAAGCCACCACACCCAAGCCCCAGTTTTTAAAATTCTTGAACTCTACCCCTGGGAATCTCTTCTTTGCAAGTCCTGGATTAACAATAATGTAGTAGCTTATAGTCACTGAGGGCCCCCGCAGGCTCTGTGCTGCTTCTTAAAACACCTAAAAACTTTGAATAGAAACGAGTGATGCAATTTGCTTTTTATGATTCCTGGTAGCTGATAACTTGTAGAGTTTGGAATCGTTTACTTGTGATTTTAACAGTGGGATGCTTTATTGTTAGTATTCCACTTCTAACAATTAGCTCTATTATGATTTGTTACCTAGAGCAGAGTGTTTGGCGTGAGTGTAAGCAGAGGGCACATTGCCATCTTAAACCTCCTCAGCTCCAGCCAATGTCCAGAGGGCGTAGGCAGCCAGGATGCATTTCATGAGGCTGTAGTGGAGGTTACAGATGGCATCTCTCTGATTGTTTATGTCCATCGTGTACATGTCGTTTAATATTTTGGATATTATCTCTGCTATGATCCAAACGGCATGGTCTGGGGGATCTCTCAGTTCCCCAATTCTTCCCTATCACTGCTAAGAAGCATGCAGCAATTCATTACCATTCTTCTATTCTTTTATCTTACCATTTTCTTTCCTCTGGGATGCAAATTCCTTATTGAATGATGAGATGAGGAGACATATAAGCCTTACCAGTAATTTATAGCATCAATGGATTGCGCAAATGAAGGCTCAAAAAAGCAAAGCAGAATTGATGGTTTCTGGGGACAGGACGTTTCCATGCAAGGGCAACTGTGTATTTCTTTTTCATGGCGACATGTACCTTTCGAGAAGTGGTAAGGTCCACTCTCAGGCCAAGCTACAGTTTATGTGCACAATGGCAAGCAGTGGAAAATTCAGTGGGAGATAAATGGATGTCATGCAGAGGTGTGAATTCCAGACACCTTTCGCTCGGCCGAATCCTGGGGCAGGAAATGTAAGCTTCACTGTGGAGCTGAAACCTGGAGACTCTAAAATGGCGTCAGCCAGAAGACGTGCATTTCGAGAGGAGGGTGGTGGTCAGTGCTGCTAACTGCCTCTTCGTGGTCAAGAAAGATGAAGATGCAAAATGTTCTGATTTATCTTGAGGCCTTTCTCCTGCACAACTTGGTCTTTTTCATTAAATTTGGGTAATATAGTTTTCAAGTTTGTAAAAAATGCAGGTTTATTAAAATTTACCCTTTTTAAATTTTTATTGTATTTATTTTATTTTTTATTTTTACTTTTTGAGACAGGGTCTCACTGTTACCCAGGCTGGAGTGCAGGGGCATGCTGTCAGCCTCAGCCTTGACTTCCCGGGCTCAAGCGATCCTTGTACCTCTCACCCTCTAAAGTAGCTGGGACTACAGACGTGCACCACCACACATAGCTAATTTTTTTGTATTTTTAGTAGAGACAGGGTTTCACTATGTTGCCCAGACTGGTCTCGCACTCCTGGTCTTAAGTGATCCTCCCACCTCAGCCTTCCAAAGTGTTGGCATTATAGGCATGAGCCACTGCGCCTGGCCAAATTTACCCTTTTAGTGTATATTTAATGTATATTTGTGGCTGTGGATTTGTCATAGATGGTTCATATTATTTTAAGGTATGTACCTTCTATGTCTAGTTTGCTGAGTGTTTTTAACATGAAGGGATGTTGAATTTTATTAGAAGCATTTTCTGCATCTTTTGAGATGATCATGTAGTTTTTGTTTTGAGTTCTGTTTATGTGGTGAATCACATTTTTTGGTTTGTGTACGTTAAACCAACTTTTCTCCCAAGAATAAAGCCTACTTGATTGTGGTGGATTAGTTTTTTGATGTGCTGCTGGATTCAGTTTGCTAGTATTATGCTGAAGATTTTTGTGTCTATTTTCGTCAAGGATATTGACCTGAAGTTTTCTTTTTGACTATTTTAGATACTTTCTGTGGATGGAATCATGCAGTTTGAAAAAACATGTACAGTCATGAAAATACCATCATTTGCAAATCCTTGTGTCCAGTCATGTAAATATATATATATATATTTTTTTATTATACTTTAAGTTCTAGGGTACATGTGCATAACGTGCA
>NW_016804209.1:3158038-3166387 GCF_001698545.2 Rhinopithecus bieti | reverse complement strand
CACCGCAGACTGCTGTGTTAGCAGTGAGGGAGGCTCCGTGGGCGTGGGACCCTCCCGGCCAGGCGTGGGATATATTCTCCTGGTGTGCCTCTTTGCTTAAAGCGCCGTATTGGGGTGGGAGTTACCCGATTTTCCAGGTGTTGTGTGTCTCAGTTCCCCTGGCTAGGAAAACGGATTCCCTTCCCCCTTGCACTTCCAGGTGAGGCGATGCCTCGCCCTGCTTCAGCTCTCGCTGGTCAGGCTGCAGCAGCTGACCCGCACCGATTGTCCGGCACTCCCTAGTGAGATGACCCCAGTACCTCAGTTGAAAATGCAGAAATCACCGGTCTTCTGTGTCGTTCGCGCTGGGAGTTGGAGACTGGAGCTGTTCCTATTCGGCCATCTTGCTCCGCCCCCATAAATATTTTTTTTTAATGGAAATCAAGGAAGAAGATTTCTGTCACCCAAAAAAGGTTCCTTGGGTCCCTGACAAGCACTGATCTGGTTTTTATCCCTATAGTTTTGCTTTTTCCAGAATGCCGTGGAAATAGAATCATACAGCTTGGAATCCTTTGAGTCTGGCTTCCTTCACTTAGTATGACGCCTTTGAGATTCATTCAAGTTGCTGCACCTATAACTGCTTCATTCGTTTCTATTGCTGAATGGTATTCCAGTCTATGAATGTTCCTCAATTTGTTTAGCCGTTCACAAATTAACAGATAGTTGGTTGTTTTCTTTTCTGAGCTATTGCAGATAGAGATGCTATAAATATTTGTGTACAGGTTTTTGGGCAAACATATGCTTTCATTTCACTTGGTTAAATATCTTGGAGTAGAATTGTTGGGTCATATGCTAAACAGAAAAAAAAATTTCTTTAGTGTTAAAATTCAGCTACTGCAGGATCTTTTGCTTTTAAAACACTATCCACGAAGAAGCTATAATACTATAATACTTTTTCTTAATTTAATGCTATTTGCCTTAAATCCTATTTCCATGCGTAATATTTCTTCACATTTGAAGCTTTATTTTTTTGAAATTATATTGTTAATGTGTTTATATGATTTTTGTCGGGGGCCAAAAGTTCTGTCTATGTCACCAGCACCTTGTATAGGGCTGGGCGCATAGTAACCACATAGGAAATAGTTTTGAACAAATGAATGTGTTAACATATGTTGCATTTCCACTTTCTTTTTAATCTTATTTGTTCAATTTGTATTTGTCCATCCTTTTATTTTGAATCACTGTCTCTGATTTATGGTGGTTCTTGGAATTTCCCACCAATTTGAGGGGCTTTGTCTTTTTAGTAGGGAAATTTTAATCATTCTGATATTGTTATGGGTGCCCTCACTCATGTTAACTGTTTTGATTAATTCTTTCCTGCTTGTTTGTTCATCTCTCTCTCCTCTCTTTGTCTCTCTCTTCTCTTTCCTCTCCTTCTGTCTCTCCCTTCTCTCCTCTCTCTCTCTCTCTAGTCTCTCTCCCTTCTCTCTCTTCTCTCCTCTCTCTTCTCCCCAGTTACCCGCCCCTCATCCTCCCCCTCCCTCTCGCCTCCCCCTCCCCTCCCCTCTCCTCTCCTCTCGTCTCCTCTCCTCTCTCTTTCTGCTCCCCCATCTCTCCTTCTCTGTCTCCCCTCTGTCTTCCCTCTCTCTTGTCTCTAGGAGCCTTTGAGTAGAGACTATGAGGTTTTCTAGGTATAGAATCATATCATCTGTGAAGCGAGATAGATAGTTTGACTTCCTCTCTTCCTATTTGGATGCCTTTTATTTTTTTTCTCTTGCCTGATTGCTTTGGCTAAAACGTCCAGTACTATGTTGAATAGGAGTGGTGAGAGTGGCATACTTTTTGTGTGTGATACACATATACCTATATATACTCACAAGCATATACATGTAGCTATATATATATGCATATTTATTATATATACAGAAAGAAAATAGGATAGAATGAGGGATTATTTAATCTAGGTTTATTTAAAACTGCATCGAAGACTTATATTGCATCCTTGTCTTGTTCCAGTGCTCAAGGGGAATGCTTTTGGATTTTGCTCTCTCAGTATGATGTTGGCTGTGGATTTGTCATAGATGGTTCATATTATTTTAAGATATGTACTTTCTATGCCTAGTTTGCTGAGTGTTTTTAACATGAAGAGATGTTGAATTTTATTAGAAGCCTTTTCTGCTTCTTTTGAGATGATCGTGTGGTTTTTGTTTTGAGTTCTGTTTATGTGGTGAATCACATTTTTTGGTTTGTGTATGTTGAACCAACTTTTGTCCCAAGAATAAAGCCTACTTGATTGTGATGGATTAGTTTTTTGATGTGCTGCTGCATTCAGTTTGCTAGTATTTTGTTGAAGACTTTTGTGTCTATTTTCATCAAGGATATTGACCTGAAGTTTTCTTTTTGACTATTTTAGGTACTTTCTGTGGGTGGAATCATGCAGTGTTTTTCTGTGACTGGCTTCTTTCACTTAGCATCATATCCTCAGGTTCAGCTGTGTTGTCACAAATGGCAGGATTTCTTTCTTTTCAAAAAGCTGGATAATATTCCATTGTGCATGTATGGGTGTGTATATATATGTAATAGATGTGTAACATATACACACATCTATTATACACACACACACACATATATATATAGATCACATTTTCTTTATGCAGTCATCTGTTGATGGATATTGAGGTTGTTTCTATGTCTTGGTTATTGTGATTAATGCTACAATGAACATGGGGGTGCAGATTTTTTTTGGACATCCTGATTTCTATTCTTCTGGAGATATACACCCAGAAATGGGATTTCTGAAACATATGGCCATTCTAATTTTAATGTTTTGGAAACCCAAATACTGTTGGCCATAGTGACTGCACCATCCTACATTCCAACTTATAGAGTACAAGGGTTCCAATTTCCCCACGTCTTCTCCAATGCTTGTTATCCTTTGTTTCTTAGTAATAGCCGTTCTCATAGATGTGAGGCCATCTGGTATCATCAAAACAGAAGAACCATGGCCCTGGAAGCACATTAGACAGACATGCTGTCAGTCAAGGAACATGATTCTCACCTCCGGTAAGTTTGTGAGTTTTCTCCTCACAGGATCTTGGAGAATCCATCTCAAACAACTGGACAGATTTAAAATTAGTCTTATTATTAATCCATCTTTCAGAAATATATAATTTCAAAACCAATTTGAAATAGATCTTGAAATTTGCTGTTAATGAGACTAGCATGAAATAGGTAGATGCAACTGTGAATGTCATCTTCCACAGTGGCTCTCTGAGAAAGTGATGGATATGCAATTAGTTTGATCTAATTATTTATATTTTATTCGTAAATCATAACATCACTTTGTACTCCTTAAATATATACAACTACAATTTGTCAATTTGCAATTAAAAGTAAAAATTAACAACAGCAAAAGGAGAAATGGATATGCAGTGTTTGGAGGAATCATGGTATTTCTTCTTTGCTAAAGAGATTTTTATTTTTTTTGTTCTGTTTCTATCTGTGAGAATCAACATTTTAAAATCACTGATTTGCTTGCTTGTATGCAGCAGCCTTGCTTCCCCCTTCTAACATTTATATTCCCCCCTCCGTCCCTATGCCCTGGTTCTGGCAGTCTCCTAGGTCCTTTTTAATTCTTCCTCTATATTTGTATTAGATTGTTTTCATACTGCTGATAAAGACATACCTGAGACTGGGTAATTTAGAAAGAAAAAGAGGTTTAATGGACTCACAGTTCCGTGTGGCAGGAGAGGCCTCAAAACCATGGCAAAAGGCAAAAGGCACGTCTTACATGGTGGCAGACAAGAGATAAAATGAGAGCCAAGTCAAGGGGAAACTACTTAGTAAACCATCAGATCTCCTGAGACTTATTCATTACCATGGGAACAGTGTTGGGGAAACCGTCCTCATGATTCAGTTATCTCTCACCGGGTTTCTTCCACAACACGTGAGAATTGTGGGAGTACGATTCAAGATGAAATTTCGGTCGGGACCCAGTCAAACCATATCACAGTTGAATTCCATTCACATAGTTACTGAACACTTTCCAGACTCTTCTTATCAATGGGGACACAGAAGTGACTCAGAGCACAGTCCCTGCTCTGTAATTGGGACAAGTATGGCAAGAAGAGGTGTATATTCAGGGACCATGAGGGATGTGTTGGCTTGGAGCCTGGGGGAAGGGCACCTCTGGTAAAGTATGGAGCACCACCAAGCACAGCCAGTGAAGAGCATCAGTTCTGGGCTGGCACAGTGGCTCACACCTATTATCCCAGCACTTTGGGAGGCCGAGGCACGTGGATCACGAGATCAGGAGATTGAGACCACAGTGAAACCCCATCTCTACTAAAAATACAAAAAAATTAGCAGGGCATGGTGATGGGCACCTGTAGTCCTAGCTACTTGGGAGGCTGAGGCAGGAGAATGGCATGAACTCGGGAGGGGGAGCTTGCAGTGAGCTGAGATCATGCCACTGCACTCCGGCCTGGGCGACAGAATGAGATTCTGCCTCAAAACAAACAAGCAAACAAACAAACAAAAAACAGTAAACAAAGAGTGTCAGTTCTGGAATTGGACACACCTGCGCTGAATTCCTGCCCCACTGCTTCTTGTGTGAATTGGGCACAGGACATAACATTACTTATGGTGACTGCGAAATCATGATGGGAAAGGTGGCACACAGCACATGCTCAGTGCATATCGTTCACCATGATGATGATAATGATGATGATGATGCCAATGACGATGAGGAGGAAGAACTGCTCCACTCTAGCATGCCTCTAAACCTGCATGGGAGCAATGCCTGGCAGTGTGCTCCCACAGACATGAACTTTTCCAATTCCTGTGATTCACATCCTTATTTTGGTTTCTTATTATATAATACCCAGCTCTTCATTTTGCCATTTCAAAATTCCCCAGTGCTCCTACCACTCATCCTCGATTTCCTTCTTCCGTGAGCCTCTTCCAAGATCTCTTCTATACCTATGCCAGCACAGAAGTAAATCCCATTTTGTTCATTCTGCTCCCCTAGAAGCCCAGGCGAGGAGCTAAGGAATGTTCAATACTGTGCCTTCTACTTCACTCCAGGAAATTCCTGAGAGGAATGAGGGGAAGGCATAGGTGAAGCCAGTAGACATCCAACATGCAGTGAAGGCACGTCCGTCACCGTCCTTGGAATCACAAAATCTCAGGACTGAAGGCAATTTTCAGTGTTGACCATTGGGTACTCTAACCCTGGCCTGTGTTGAAACCCCTTTACAGCCCCCACTTAGGAGCGACTATTCTCTTCAGCCACACACCCAGTGCTCCGCTCTGACCCTGCTGGGACTGTGGGTGAAATATTATGGCCACAGCTATGTTGCCTGAAAACGAAACTTCTATGATGTCAGAGCCCAACCATTTATATGTTGAAATTCTGTTGTTTGAAATTACCACCTGGAGGAAACATCCTATTTTCTACTACCTTCTTGAACACGTGGGAAGCTACAAATAATTCATTGTGTTAATATCAGATGCTTTTGATGCATAAGTGGTAGGAGAGACTGGGAGTCAGTTGGATATGAATTTAAAGAAAAATAATCAGTAACACAGAACTTGACAAGTTATGTTCTTATAAACATGGAACATTATAAACACAATTTCCAGTTGTTATCACCCTAAAATTTGTATTGTATATACCAGGAATGACATATATTAAATATTCTGGTATATTTTTTGTTATATATTGAAATTGACCTGTAATAATTTTAATGTTATAAATGAACACAGAAATGAAAAGTTTGTACCTAATGGGAAGAGAAGCATCACTTTAGACTTTACGAGCCTTTGGATTTTTCTTGTTTTCTGTGAAGAAAGGAGCAATCTGATTATTTTCTGGATTTGTATTTGTTTAAGAAATCAATTCAAGTCTTAAATGTATCCTATTGGGGTGAACAAAATATGGCAGATTTGCTCAACAAACAGGTCCAGACATTGGACATCCAGAAAAAAATTAAAATTCAGGTGTAAATTAATCTTTTTCATCTTCTTGGCTTTGTACTGGAAGGAATTTCAAATAAACATCATCTCAGCCTTTTCGCATTTGTTGTTGTTAAAAGTAAAATATGTCTGCTGGGAGGATAGGTAAAGACTGGCAGCCAACTCTGGGATTAATGAGGTCATTGTTAAGGGGATGCCTTTTGTTTGTTTGTTTCCAAAAATATTTGACCACCACCATATGATGCCATTCTTTCTAAACACACAACTTCTGATTGTCAGCAAATTGTCTTTAATGTACAAAGGAATGTACCCAGGTCCCCAGAGAATTATGTGCATGAAAGCAATATGTAAACAGTGGAACACTTGATAAGTGTAAAGGGATATTATTTCCTAAAATCAATCTCATTGTTTTTAAACAAATCAGAAAGGGAGAAAATGGCTGGAGAAGAGGGAGATGGTACAGCAAGCATGAGAACAAGTCCAGGGAGAAGCTGACTGGGATGGTGCAGACTGGTCTGCTTAGACTGTGAGGCACGTTTCGCCTGGTTCAGGGGCATTCAGATACAGCATAGGATGGGAGGCAGACAGCCAGTGAGAGGATTCTGGAGGAATCTGTGAGGACTGTTAGAAAATATCACAGCCTCATTCTGTATGCTCACCGTTTGTATCAAACACAGACTCCAGGATTGGAAATCTATTTATTTGCTATCTATCTTAGTTTTGCTTGATCAGATACTTTGGGAATCCGTGTTGGGGGTGGGAGCTAGGCATGTTTGATGACCCCAAACCTGCAAGATGAAGAATGATTTCTTAACCCTGATCCATTTAAATGGTTGATTTTTATGACAGCAACCTTCTGTCTTTGTGTTTTTGGGGTTTGCAGGGCTGCTGCTCTGAGAGCTGCCTTACAGGCACCGAGATCGTTGTTCAGGTAACCATCACCAGAAAGTGCCTAGGTTATGGGCTCATGATCTTATTACCCGGCTTTCTACCCACCTGTGATTTTAAAATAAGCTGTTTTACTAAAATTATAAAATTTGCAAATCTCATATAAAAGGGAATATCTTTATCCCATGCAAAAGGATAAGGGTTTGGGGGACTCCCAAGAGGTGGGTTTGAATCCTGGTTCTAGGACTTGCTGGCTGTGTGATCTTAAGCAAATCAGAAAATATCCTCGAGCTTGTTCTCTTGCTCATCAAATTCCAATGCTAATATGTACCTCAGACTAGTTGAAGATGCATTGCCTTATGCAAAAGTTAGTTATAATGATATTGTTGTGGAAAATTTTATTATGTGTAAGAGCCTAAATTATTTTGCATAAGCTCTCTCTATTAGTGACCTAAAACCATAGCTCTTTAGATTTATAAGGTCGGACAGTTGTGTTCTATTCAATTATAACTCTTGAAACTGTTGAAGAAGGAGAAAAGTCTCTCCTTGTTCAAGTATGAGAACAATAAGGAAAAAGAACAACATGGAGTTTATGAAAAGGTAGTCAGGACAAGGAAAGGAAGGAGCATCTTGAAAACTCTGACAAATAATGAGTCTCTTAAAACGATTAACTACAAGAACCAAAAGAAACTCATGGAAACTATTTGGCATCCTGAGTGGAACACAAAGATGTATGGACATTGTGACCATAATAAAAAAATAAAAAAATAGTAGTTGTTGGCATGGATGTGGTGAACAGGGAACACTTCTACACTGCTGGGGGGGAATGTAAACTGGTACAACCACTATGAAAAACAGTGTGGAGATTCCTTAAAGAACTAAAAGTAGAACTACCATTTGATCCTGCAATCCCACTACTGGGTATCTACGCAGAGGAAAAGAAGTCATTATATGAAAAACATACTTGCACACACGTTTATAGCAGTACAATTCACAGTTGCAAAAACGTGGAAACAGCCCAAATGCCCATCAGTCAATGTGTGGATAAAGAAAGTGTAGTGTACATATATACATGATGGAATACTACTCAGCCATAAAAAAGGAATGAATTAATGGCATTCACAGTGACTTGGATGAGATTAGAGACTATTATTTTAAGTGAAGTAATTCAGGAATGGAAAAACCAAACATCATATGTTCTCACTCATACGTGGGCACTAAGCTATGAGGATGCAAAGGCATAAGAATGATACAATGGACCCTTGGGACTCAGGGAAAGGGTGGGAAGGGGCTGAGGGATAAAAGACTACAAATAGGGTGCACCATATACTGTTTGGGTGGTGGGTGCACCAAAATCTCACAAATCATCACTGAAGAAGTTAGTCATGTAACCAAACACAACCTGTCCCACAATAACCTGTGGAAATTTAAAAATAAAAACTAAAAAATATATATTTTAATTTGTATTTTATATAGAGCCATTATATATTTATATTTTATATAAAT
>NW_016804209.1:3126430-3157885 GCF_001698545.2 Rhinopithecus bieti | reverse complement strand
AAATAAATATTTATATATTTTATATATAGCCATTGTGAAACAGATATCAGGCTAGGACAAAAAACAACAGGATGAGACAAAATATAAGATTGGTAAGATTTTAGTGGGGTTGTAAAGAAATATAAAAAGGTGTAGCAGAATTAAAGCCCTCAATGGAGGCAAGAATACAAAATTAACACTGGAGAACCTTTGAGTCGATGCTAAAAGCACATACCTGGAGATCAGAACACAGAACAAAAAGATACAAAAATTGAAATCATCAGAGAAATGATGATAAGCAAACAGCATAGGTAAGAGAGGATCTGCCAAAGAACTACGAGTAGTTAGGATGAAAACGCCAAACTAAACAGAAAGCAGGAATAATTAAGGCTTAGTTGAAGCAAATGTTCCCGATTTGAATAAAGTAATTTGGTATATCGATCAGAAGTATGTTCACTATGTTCTAGGCAAAAATCAACCAAAAATGACTCATATAGATTCACAGTGTGGTGGAATTTTTCAATGATAATGTCAACTAGAAAACCCTGTAAACATCCAGAAAAAATAAACTTACCAATAAATGAAAAAAAAAATCACACTAACTTCAGACAACTTTGCAACAGTTAGCATCTTCAAAATAGGGCTATCGATAGAGTTTGAGGAGAAACAATAGTGAAGTAAGAATATATCACTTAGTCATGTGATGTGTCTAGGCAATTGAAAGATATCCTCAAGACGCAAGGCATTAAGAAAACACAACTCAGAAAAAAAAAAATACTTGGAGACATACACCACTTTAGTAATGACTCAAGAAGGGGGAAAAAAACACACACACCTAGAAAATGTACTGTTTTTTTCTTCCTGAGTTCAAATTCAAATTCAGAGGATCATGTTTTCAGGGTAAATTCTCCTATGGTGCTTCTTTCAGAGTTTTGTTTATTTGCTTGCTTTATCTGTTCTATGTTCTTAATACAAGTACATTTATATCTTGATGTCTAATTTTTACTCCTAGATTCATTTGGCATTTTTTTCTTAGATTTGGTTATTATTTAAAATATTGAACACTAAGCTACAGCACTAATGCATTTTTTTTGACATTTGGTTAAAGCTGAACCTACCAGCTTGGGATGCTTTGCCAGAGGAATCACTAATCAATAAGAGTAGTGATTTGATTCTTCAGAGCATCAGACTTTGCTGGAACAATCTAATTTAACCTTTGGCTGGGGAAACATTTCTTGGGCAAGAACCAAAAAATGTTTAACATAAAGGAAAAGATCAACACATTGGACAGTATTTAAAATCAAGAAACTCTTCATCAAAGGACAGCATGAGAAGAATAAAAGGGCAAGCTGCAGAGTGGAAGAAAATTTTTGCAGCAGGTAGAATTCATAACGTACTCATATTCGGAATCTATAAAGATTCCCTCCAAATCAATGAGTCAGAGATAGCCTAATGAAAAACAATGGGCAAAAGATGTGAACAGAAACTTCACAAAGAAGAATAACAGAATGGTCATTAAATGTATGAAAAATGCTTTACTTTTTTAGAAACGCATAAAATGATCATTAAAACCACAATAAATACCACTACAGAATTCACAGTATAGCAAAAGTTAAGAAGGCTGACATGCCCAGGTATTGATGAGGTTATGGAATGGAGGTTATGGAAAGCTCTTACATCTGGTGGGAGTGTAGGTGGTACAACCACCCTGAAATACTGTTAGTATGTACTGAAGGTGAAAAATACACTATGACTGGCAATTTTACTTCTAGGTTATATTTAGAGAAATGAATGTAGTTGCACTCCAACAGACTTGCACAGGGACAGATAGCATTATTCATAATAGCCACAGATTGGCAACAACTCAAATGTTCATCAATAGTAGAATGGAGGAATAAATTATGCTATATTCATACTTCTAATGGAATACTATGGCAAGAAAAATAAACTACAAGTACACACAAAGCCACTGATAATTTTATGTCAATAATATTTGGTAAAAGAAGACAAAGATATAATGATAATATTCTGAGCCCATTTATATAAAAAACACACAAATGTTACAAGTCCAAGTAGTGGTTACTTTTGAAGTAGAAGAGATGTAGTGATTGGTAGGGTGCTTAGGGAGAGGGGGTGAAGAGACTTCTGAAATGCTGTTAATATTCTATTTCTTAATCTAAGTGGTAATTACACAGTTGCATTCATTTTGTCATAATTCATTGAGCTGTACACTTAGGATTTGTTCACTTTTCTGTATATCTATTATACTTCAATAAAAGTTTTAAAATTAAAAGAAATATGCATAAAAAAACAAGAAAATACTCTACAATAAAGTGGCTATCTCTGGATAGTAGGATTGTTGCAGGTGATTTATCCTTTTTTTTAAAAACATACTTCCCTATATTTTCCAATTTTAAAAAATGAGTAAATATTATTTTGATAATGAAAACTGGAACAAAGTAAACCTTCATTCAAACCACAGAATCACCCATGACTCCATCTTCTTCTTTCTTATCCATATCCAATCATTCACTCATTTTATACCTGCAATGTCTCTTGCAGTCATGCACAAGGACTTTTTTTCCCAGTCTTCTACCTAGTTTAACTCTTCTTCATCTCTCACCCAAACATTGCAATAGCCTCACAATTAGTATTCCTGCAAGTGTAATAATTCCAATGTCAGGGTTTCACTGCTCACCTGTCTTCATGGTTCCCTGTTGCTTACAGAGTCCTTGACATGACATTCTAGTTTCTCCTGTTGGGGAGCAAAGAGTGATACCCCAAAGTATGGTGCTTTGGCATGCTGAGCACTTTGAATTAAAAGAAATCAGAAAGGCTTAGAAGCTGCCTCAGAACCAAAAACTTACTAATCTTCTCTCGTTTCTCCCCCAACCTCCAAAGGGCAGGCAGGGACTCTTTCTGAAATTCCTTTATCTGACTAAGAAAACTTGTTTTTAAAAGAAATACAATTGTCTTAAGATCTGCCTGCACCCTTTCCAAGATTCTTATCAAGTAATCCAGAAAGATTAAGCACTCGGAAGAGAAGAGGCAAAAAATTGCACCATGCCAAGACTTTTCGTCTTTTCTTCTGAAGGCAGCTTTTGAGAATTCACCTGGGAGACTTTATCTCCACAATAAGACAACCTTTGCTCGCAGTGAAGTTCCACCCCTCACCTTTCCACCACCTCCCTTAGAGCTCAGAGGAACTTTGTCCCAGGCCATTGTTCTTTGGGCTTATTCATTTCCTCTAAAAGTTATTACCCCTCAAAATGGCCACATTTCCCCCATCTCCCCTTCCCTATGAAGAAGGGTAAATCAGTATCTGAACCTTGTTGCATTACTGGGTAATTGTCTTCATGTTATTCCCCTATGTTTACGCATGTTAAATAAATTTGTAGGCCTTTTTATCCTATTAGTCTGCCCATTGTCAGTAGTTTTCAATGAGCCATTAGAGGTTCGAGGGGAAGCTTTTCTTGGCCCCTACACTCCTTAAATTGACCCCACAATAGCATACTTGGCAGTCTCAGCTTCCTCACTCTCCTTGATTTACACACCATACATTTCAAGGCCTATCTGAATTATCATCATGCACAGGAAAATATATCTGGTGAACTGGGCAGATGCAAGCAACGTCTTTTGAGTTGTTTTTGTGGTTTCATAACACTTTGTGTCTTTTTCATGGCTTTCATTATGTTCTACAGTTATATTTTAAGCCCTCTATAGATTAAATTCATTTTGTGGTCAGTCACACACTGTGTCCTCTTCTTTTTTTTTAAGACCTGAAAAATCTTGAGTTGAATTCATAGAATTACGTTTTCTTTCTTTTAAACCTGGACAAATTAACTCATATTTTCTGTATCCATCTACCCACTCCCACAGTCTCTTCAAAATGAAAAAATAAATCATTAAAGCCCTTCATAAAAATGTAACATAGAAATGTAATTTCATCCACAGAGATCCTTAGAAGAAAAAAAAAAAGCATTATATTTAAATGACTGCTTGAGTGGATATTACATATTTCTACTGTTTAATCCTCACAGCTAATGTTACCCTCTGTGTGATTTATTTTCCAAAGTTGATGTAACCATTTCACTTTCCTTGTTCTTAAGTTTTAAAGTCTGCAAGCCTGATGAGTTATTGAATTGTTTTCCAATTGCAGAAGCTGTATTTCATTCTGAGAACTATTCGTTACATGACTTAATTGCACATAAGCAGTTTGAAACACTGAAGAGGCATTTGTTTCCATGGACATTTGTTTTTAACCTAATGACCATTCTAATCCTTTTACGCTATCCTTTTTTGGCTCCAAACTGGCCATTATTCCACTTGTTCTTAACAGTTGACCTTGTTTTTTTTTTTTTTTTATTGAAGAGATCAATGCCATCTGTCTTAAGCTCTCTTTGTTTCTAAGTGTCTCGCACCATATTCACTCCCACTGACCCAGGAAATGTGTTTGTGTAAGGAGTGCTCTTTCCTTGGCTACTCATCAAAACATCTCTGACTGGGTCCCAACACACAGAGAATCTTCTTACATTGTCTGGAATGAGGCATGGACATTGTTTTATTTGTTTGTTTTCACAACCTCCCAGGTGATTCTAAGTGCAGACAGGTTTGAGAACACCAGACTGAGGAGAAGTTTCGCTCTTTCCCTGGAACCTCATCTCATAGATGACCTTGTTCCATCCATTTTCCTAGCTTTTCCATCCTTCTTCTTCCTTCAGATTATAAGCTTGTACAAATATTTCTCTCTAGCAAAAACACTTTTTCTTCTCATACTTCTGTTTGAGCCACTTTTCCATCTCTGTCATTTCCTTTTTTGCCAAAACGAAAGAGAAGTATACGCTTGCTACCACACATCAGATTTTTTATTTCTGCTAAAGACTCCATAGTACTCTAGTGAAAACATGTCCTTATTTCCTCAAAGTTGCCAAACAGCCTCTTAATCATCATTGATAAAGTGACTTTTTTTTTTTGAGTTGGAGTTTCAGTGAGTCACCCAGGCTGGAGTGCAGTGGCATGATCTCGACTCACTACAACCATGCCTCCTGGGCTCAAGCAATTTTCATGCCTCAGCCTCCCAAGTAGCTGGGATTACAGACCTGCACCACCATGCCCAGCTAATTTTCGTAGTATTAGTAGAGACGGTGTTTTGCCATGTTGGCCATGCTGGTCTTGAGCTCCTTCCTGGCCTCATATGGTCCACCCGCCTTGGCTTCCCAAAGTGCTGGGATTACAGGCATGAGCCACCCTGCTAGGCCAAAATAAGGTGATTTTTTTTTTGTTTGTTTTTTTGTTTTTTTTGTTTGCAGTTCTTATTTATTCTGTAGGAAGCATTTCACACTGTTAAACATCCCCTTTTCCTTTGACTTCCTGTTTTTCACATCTTCTCCTACTTCTTCGACTTCATTTTCTGACTCTGTTAACTTATAGACTGGATTCCAAACAAGGGCTAGTACTTCGTACCAATAGCTATGGTGATAAACTCTTAGAATCAAGATCAACTAAGCCTGGACCAGCCACTTAGATTCTACCCTAAGTGGACAAAAAGGCAACTCAGACTCCAAGGAGCAAATAAAAATGGTGAGAAGTGGATGTTGCCAATAGGACATTCTCCTTGTCTCCTGACATTACTCTTTTTATTTAGAGAAAGTCATCTCCACTGCAAAGAACAGAAATCTAAATTAAATTAGCTGAAACAAAGTAGTAATGGAGAGACTGACTTACATAACTTATGGTAACTTCAGACACAGGTGGAACCAGGTACTCAGATGATATAACTGAAAATATTCCTCTCTCCACCTCCATAGCTATTTTTATCTTCCTCACAGCAGCTGGTGGCAGAGATGGTGGCCAGCAGGTCCAGTCTTTTATTCTACCAGCTCAGCCACCCCAGAACACTGAGAGCCTTTTTCTCAGTAATACCAAAGTTCCAGTCCTGAGTCAGACTGCCCCTGGTTGTAGTACATGCTGATCTTGCCAGAACATTCCCATTTCTAAAGCCATCACTGTAACTCTGGTCGGAAGACTGTGGATTTGGGTCTTCCCCACTTAAACTACATGGGTTGAGAAAAGGGAAGGGCGATTTCCAAGGAAAAGATCAGGGAGCTGATAACTGAAGATAAAATGAGAAGAACAGGCAAATACAGCTGATGTCCTCTACATTACCTGCCCCAATTTCTTTTAAAAGATGCTCCTCTCCATTGCCTCCTTCCTCTCCTAAACTTAGTCATCTTGAATGACCCATACTCATTCTCCCTCTCATCAATCCTGAAGTTTTCTTATAGGACATGGCTCTGAATGTTAGGATTAATATCTAGGTTTATGCCAGAACAAAAGAGAAGACATGTGCTGTAGGTTGCTTTAAAAATGGCTCCCAATGCACTATGCACTTTTTTGTTCGTTTGTTTCTGAGACAGAGTCTCACTCTGTCACCCAGGCTGGAGTGCAGGGGTACAATATCTCAGCTCGCTGCAACCTCCGCCTCCGCCTCCTAGGTTCAAGTGATTCTCCTGCCTCAGCCTCCCAAGTAACTGGGAGTACAGGCACAGCACCACCATGCCCAACTAAGTTTTGTATTTTTAGTAGAAACAGAGTTCGCCGTGTTGGCCGGGCTGGTTTTGAACTCATGACCTCAAGTGGTTCGCCTGCCTTGGCCTCCCAAAGCGCTGGGATTACAGGTGTGAGCCACTGCGCCCAGCCACGCTATGTACTTTTGTAACATGCATTAGTGCGATATAACAAAATGCTCTGCTTCTTAGTGCCAAAAGTTCAGTGTATGTAACTGAACACACTCATCTCCTTGTGATCCTTTTTTGAAAAGTGGTGCTTAAAGAGTTCATCATTTGCAAGGCATCCATGTTGTCCCTCAGGCATTTTATCTTTGCTTACATTGTTGAAGAATGATTGCTTCTTTCATGGTTTTTGTGTCTAATGCACATTTTAACATAATAAACACAATGCATCGTTGTAACTAGTGTTCTGGAAAACTTGATCTTTTGGGAATTGCTTTACAGATCCTCAATAATTTTTTCTTTAAAAAAAAAAAGGCTCCTAATGATCCTTCTTCTTGGTATCCATGCCTTTGTATAATCCCCTCTCCCTGAGTGTGGATGTGACTTTCGACTCACCTCGAATCAACAGAATATACTAACACTGATAAGGTGTATGGGATTCTGTAATTATATTACAAAAGCTTAAAGCACCCATCTTGATGGAGTCTCTCTCCCCGCTCCCAACGGCTTTGAGGAAGAAAGTGGCCATGTCAGGGAACCCCCAAGTGACAAAGAACTACAGGTGGCCTCTAGGAGCTGAGGGCAGCCTCAAAGCTGCAGTGGTCTCCAGCTGACTGCCAGCAAGAAAATGAGGTCTCCAGTTCTTCAGCTGTAAGAAGCTGATTTCTACCCACAAGCACCTGAGTTTGGAAGCAGGGCCTTCCCTCGTTGAGCCTCAGATGATACTTCAGCTCAAAGGAACACCTTTATTTCAGGCTTGGAGAAGACTCGGATTCCTGACCCATGGAAACTGTGAGGTAATATATGTTTTAAGCTACTCCATTTGTCTTGTTACGCAATAATGGATAACTAATATGCCATCTGTTGCTGCTTACCTTTCCTCTATATCTTTGCCCTTCGACTCATCCCCATTCCCTGGGCTATATGAGGCTTATAGGCTCTAATAGAAAATAACAACCGACCCCAGATTAGTCCTTACAGAGATGTCATGTTTTGAGGGTGGCTTTAATGCCTTCCTTCTACATCTCTCAGAGCCCTCTAAAAAGTTCTGGGTGGGCTTTTGTATCCCCTCATACACTTACAGGGACTAGTTAGAGTGATGATAGTGGTCATATGTTTCTTGGCTTATACTCGTAGGTAATGTTTTAAAATTAATATTTAGTTACATATATGTAATAAGTCATTTTTGTTTGTAGAATATTAAGACATTTAGATCAAGCTAAATTGACCTTTAACTATCTTCCTCAGTTGCTAATCCTTCTTTCTCAGATAAAACTGTCATGATAAGTTTGGCATAGTGTCTTCCACACTTTTTTCTTTGCATTTAAATGCATTTAGTATGTGCACTTACAGAAGTATGTAGTATCTTTGACTCTTTTCTATAAAAGGTATCATATTTTACATTTTACTCAACAATACATTTTGGCATGTTTCCATGCGAGTCTATGAAGAGCTCCATTAAAAAATGCTGCCTATTATTGCGTGGTATAGATAGATTATAATTTACCTTTACTGGTAAATATTCGTACAGTTTTAAACTTTTGCTCAATTTTGTCATAAACATCTTTAGCCATTGTTAAAAGAGAACACTTTACACAGATTAAATTTAACAGAGTTTATATGAGTAAAGGACAATTTAGTTAATGAACCGGGGGCAGCTGAGAACCAGAAGAGATTCACAAAGCTCTACCCAGCAGCGTGAGCTTTTAGAGGCCAAACGTGGAAGCAAAGTACAGATCTCGCCTGATTGGCTACAACTGGTTATCCGCTTTAGTTGGACACAGTGTTATCAGCTGGCTACCGGTAATTGGCTTAATGAAGCTTGACTATTTGAGATTGACTGAAATCTAGCTGTTTGTTACAAAAATATATAGATACTCCTAAGTTAGGTTTCAGGTGTATTTTTTTTTACATACTAAGTTACATTACAGTTTCTTATGTAGGAACTCAAAATACAGAGACCGCCTCAGGCTTATGGCCTCTTGCTTTTTTTAAAATTTAACATTTTGAATCCTTGAACATGTGAGTGCAACCAAGAAGCACCTATATAGATGAATTAGGAAACAGAATTTTGATCATAAGGACTGTCAACCAGTGTAATGAAACGTGTACCAGTTTGCATGTTCACCAGCACTGAATCTTGCCAATACTAATTTGTAATGTGTTACAAATTTGTAATTTGCTACAAATTTGCTATTTTGTAATATAGTAACTTGTAATTTTGCCAGTTTGATGATCTGATGGGTGAGAATATCTTACTGTTTTAATTTCATTCAATTGTTTAATTCATTTAATTAACATTTTCCCAATTACTAGCAATATTGCACGTCTTTTCACGTTAGTAGCCATCTGTAGTTACTTATTCTGTAAATTTCCTTTCTTTTGTTCATACTTTTATCAGATTTTTTGTCTTCTTTTCTGATGGAAACCTTTTACATGATCTGGGTAAAACTTTGGCTCTGTTGCATACACTGCAAATATTTTCTCCCACTCTCCGTTCATCATGTAGTCTTTAGGCTCATGACTTGTTTGATTTCTGTGAGCTATATGAGAAGTCCTTTCTACTTAAAGGTGATAAATATACCTAGAAGTTTTAAACATCCTTTTATAGTTTGGGTTTTGTATATATCTTTAATCAGCTACACATTGTTTTACTGTTTGAATAGTTTGTTGAGAGGATATAACTTATTGTTTTCCTAATGTCTAGAAAGTTGCTCCAACCCTGTTTGTTGAAAACTCTGTCCATTCCTCCAATGCTTTGAGAGTAAACTTTCATTATCCACTAAGTTCTCATATATACATGAGTCAGTCTCTGGACTCTATTTTATTCCATTAATCTGTTTATTCCCAGGACAGTAATATGCGGCTAAATTATTATATCTTTACACAGTATCTTGATATTGTGTAGATTAAGTCTCTCTCTTTCTTTCAAAATGATATCTTGACTGTTTTTCCATGTTTATTCTTCCACTTGAATTTTAAAATCATCTTGTTAAGCTCCTTGAAACACTTTGTAAGGACCTGGACATGTAGTCAAGTAAATTTATGAATTACTTTGCAGAAAATAAACTCCTTGCAATATTGAGCCATGCCATCCATGAAATGATTATAGTCCACATTTACTTAGGTTTTCTTTTGTCCTTAATAAAGTTTTGCAGTTTTCCCCACAAGGGTGTTCTACATTTGTGGCTAGGTTTATTTCTTTGTACTTTATACCTTTTATTGTGATTGACATCAACATTTTTAATCTGTTTTATTTTCAAATCGACTTTTGGCTCCATTTAAACTTTTGTCTCTCTTCCTAGTTGGCTCAACTGCTCTGGCTCAGTAACTCCAAATCTTAAGAAGCAAATCTGATTGCTTAGAGTAGTGGACACTTTACTCTGCTATGTTTTCAAACACATTTAAGTTTTATTGGCTAAATGTAAAATTATGCAAAACAAGACATAAAATAGAATCGCGTTAGTGAAATATAATAAGAACCTTAACAATGTGTGAGTTGGTATATACATAGAAAATAATCTGAATGGGCCGGGCGCGGTGGCTCAAGCCTGTAATCCCAGCACTTTGGGAGGCCGAGACGGGCGGATCACGAGGTCAGGAGATCGAGACCATCCTGACTAACACAGTGAAACCCCGTCTCTACTAAAAATACAAAAAAAAAAAAAAACTAGCCGGGCGAGGGGGCGGGCGCCGGTAGCCCCAGCTCCCCGGGGGGCTGAGGCGGGAGAATGGCGCAAACCCGGGAGGCGGAGCTTGCAGTGAGCTGAGATCCGGCCACTGCACTCCAGTCCGGGCGACAGAGTGAGACTTCGCCTCAAAAAAAAAAAAAAAAAAGAAAATAATCTGAATGAAGGAATATATACCAAACTGACCATTAGGTCATCTTTGGGGTTATGATACACTTCAGTCACAACTAAAAGAACTAGAGAGCCAAGAACAAACCAGCCACAAAGCTAGCAGAAGACAAGAAATAATCAGAATCAGAGCTGCATTAAAGGAGATTGAGACACACAAAAAAAAATTCAAAAGATCAATGAGTCCAGAAGTTGGTTTCTTGAAAAAATTAATAAAATAGATAGACTGCTAGCTAGACTAATAAAGAAGAAAAGAGAAAAGATACAAATAAACACAATTAGAAATGACAAAAGGGATATTACCACTGACCCCACAGAAATACAAATAACTATCAGAGAATATCATGAACGCCCCTATACACACAAACCAGAAAATCCAGAAGAAATTGATACATTTCTGGATATATACACCCTCTCAAGACTGAAGCAGAAAGAAATTGAATCCCTGAACAGTCCAAAACTGAGCTCTGAAATTGAATCAATAATAAATAGCCTAACCGTACCCCCCCAAAAAAAGCCCAGGACCAGACAGATTAACTGCTGAATTCTATTATTAGATGTACAAAGAAGAGCTGGTACCATTCCTACTGAAACTATTCAAAAAATTGAGGGAGAGAGACTCCTCTCTAACTCATTCTATGAAGCCAGCATCATTCTGATACCGAAACGTGGCAGAGACACAACAACAAAGACAAAAACTTCAAGCCAATATTCTTGATAAACATTAATACAAAAATCCTCGACAAAATATGGGCAAACTAGATCCAGGAGCACATCAAAAAGCTAATCCACCAGATCAAGTAGGCTTTATCCCTGGAATGAAAGGTTGGCTTAACATACACAAATCAGTAAATGTGATTAATCACATAAACAGAACTAAAGACAGAAATCACATGATCATCTAAATAGATGCAGAAATGGCTTTCAATAAAATTCAAAACTTCTTCTGGTTAATAACTCTCAATAAACTAGATATTGAAGGAACACACCTCAAAATAATAAGGGCCACTCTATGACAAATGCACAGCCAATATCGTACTGAATGACAAAATCTGGAAGCATTCCCCCTGAGAACCAGAACATGACAAGGATGCCCACTCTCACCAATCCTATTCAACATAGTATTGGAAGTTCTAGCCAGAGCTATCAGGCAAGGGAAAGAGATAAAGGGCATCCAAATAGGAAAAGAGGAAGTCAAACTATCCCTATTTGTAGACAACATGATTCTATATCTAGAAAACCCCACAGTCTCAGCCCAAAAGCTCTTTAAGCAGATAAAAAACTTCAGCAACATCTCAGGATATAAAATCAACATACAAAAATCACTAGCATTTCTATACACCAACAACAGTCAAGCTGAGAGCCAAATGAGGAATGCAATCCCATTCACAATCACCACAAAAAGAATAAAATACCTAGGAATACAGCTAACTAGGGAGGTGGAAGACCTGGACAAGGAGAACTACAAAACACCACTCAAAGACATCAGAGATAACACAAACAAATGGAAAGACGTTCCATGCTCATGAATAGGAAGGATCAATATTCTTAAAATAAAATTGCCACACTCCCCCAAAACAGCATATAGATTCAATGCTATTCCTATCAAACTACTAATGACATTCTTCACAGAATTAGAAAAAACTATTTTAAAATTCATATAAAACCAAAAAAAGAGCCCACATGGCTAAGGCAATCCTAACCAAAAAGAGCAAAGCTGGAGGCATCTCCCTACCTGACTTCAAACTATACTACAGGGCTACAGTAACCAAAACAGCATGGTACTGGCATAGCCCTGTGGGGTAATGATTCATGATACATGTACTCTATACTGAAAATTTTCATAAAAAATAATAAAGAGGGAAGAGAAAAAGAATGATTAAGAAAATCTGGCGAAAATGTGAACAACTTGAAGAAGATGGTGTATGGAAATGTTACACTTTCTTTGCAACTTCTCTGTAAATTTAAAATTATTTCACAATAAAAATATTTTAAATACTCTGAAAAGAAACACTTTAAATTTCTACAGTATTTATTACAGTATTATAATGTTCTTTTGCCCCAAAGAATGTCTTCTGTAATTAAAAAATTTATAAAATATTTTACATTTTACAGGTTTATTGAAATATAATTTGCAACAGATAAACTATTTATTTAAAGTACACAGTTTGAAAACACATTCATGATAAAGAACAATCCGAACATTTTCATCACATCTAAAAGTTTTGTGCTCCTTTTAATTTTTTCCTCTCAGTACCCCAACCTGCCTTGATCCATAGTCAACCATTGATCTGCTTTCTGTAAGAAAAGAAAGGAACAGTCTTATTTCTGAAGACAAAGGGTCACAGAGAAGATTCTGAACAAACAGGCCTTGTTCAGTTTCCTCCAGTTTACTACCATTAGGCCGGGTGTGGGGGCTCACACCTGTAATCCCAGCACTTTGGGAGGCCAAGGTGGGCAGATCACCTGAGCTCAGGAGTTGGAGACCAGTTTGGCAAACATGGCAAAATCCAGTCATCTATACTAAAACTACAAAAATTAGTTGAGTGTGGTGGTGCACACCCGCAATCCCAGCCACTTAAGAGGCTGAGGCAGGAGAATTGCTTAAACCCTGGGTTGCAGTGAGCCAAGACTGAGCTACTGCACTCCAGCCTGGGTGACAGAGCAAGACTCCATCACAAAACAAAACAAACAAACAAACAACAACAAAAACAAAACACGTTATCCAGTTTATTACCATTAGATCATATCCTTTTTGTTCTATTATATGTCTCCACAACTGTCCACTCTCCATCAAACCTACTATTAAAAAAACACTAAAGTTGAACTGTTTCTTTAGGCTTTCATTTCCTTATGTAAACATATTAAATAATATTATATTAATAAAATTAATATTATAATCAACTGATTCATTGGCCAAGTGACTCAATTCAATCTCCAGCCCCCATACCCTGGAGGTTGGGAGGTCGGGTTGATGTCATGTGGTTCGAAGCCTCAACCTTCTAATCACATAGTTGGTCTTTCTGATGACTAGCTCCTCTTGAATCATCTTGTTAGCATAAATACAGGCACGTTTCATTGGGTTTGTGGATAACAAGACACTCCTAACACTCACGGTATGCCAAGGGTTTCATTTATTTACTTTTTAGTTCTTTTTTGAATTTTTATTTTTGAAGAGAGACAAGGTCTCCCTCTGTTGCTGAGGCCGAAGTGCAGTGGCATGATTATAGCTCATTGCAGCCTTAAAGTCCTGGGCTCAAGTAGTCCTCTTGTCTCAGCCTCCTGAGTAGCTAGGACTACAGGCATGCACCACCACACCTGGCTAATTTTTAAATTTGTTTTGCAGACAGAAGATCTTGCTATGTTGCCCTGGCTAGTCTTGAACTCCTGGCCTCAAGTGATCCTCCTACCTCAGCCTCTCCAAGAGGTTTTAGAAATTCCATTCCAGGAACCTGAGACAAAGACCAGACAAATTATTTACTATAAAACACCAGCCCAAGTGCCCCCTTTTTTTTTTTTTTTTTTTTTTTTTGAGTTAGAGTCTCATTCTGTCTGTCACCCAGGCTGGAGTGCAGTGGCACGATCTCCGCTCACTGCAACCTCCGCCTCCCAGGTTCAAGTGATTCTCCTGCCTCAGCCTCCCAAGTAGCTGAGACTACAGGCATGTGCCATCACGCCTGGCTAATTTTTTGTATTTTTAGTAGAGATGGGGTTTCACTGTGTTAACCAGGATGGCCTCAATCTCCTGACCTCGTGATCTGCCTGCCTGGGCCTCCCAAAGTGCTGAGATTACAGGCGTGAGTCACTGCGCCCAGCCGATGCCACCTCTTTCTTCTCAGGGTCTCCTGGGACTCCTATTCAGATTTCATCTCTCCCTTGCATGCTCCAATAGTGCAATCATAGAACTTACCATGTTTTACTATTTATAATAGTTAGTCATGGGCACACCCTTCTTCCCTACACGCTGCAAGCTCTGACGGCAGAGAATATCACTTATTAATATTAATCTTTCTAGGTCTCTCAGTGCCAACACAGTTTCACTGTGTTTTTTGTTTGTTTGTTTTTTCTTTGAGATAGAGTCACACTCTGTCTCCCAGACTGGAGTACAGTGGCATGATCTTGGCCCACTGCAAACTCTGCCTCTTGGGTTCAAGTGATTCTTTTGCCTTAGCCTCCCAAGTAGCTGGGACTACAGGTCTGCGCCACCACCCCTGGCTACTTTTTTTTTTATTTTATTTTTTTTTATTTTTAGTAGAGGAAGGGTTTCACTATGTTGACCAGGCTGATCTCGAACTCCTGACCTCAGGTGATCCGCCTGCCTCCCAAAGTGCTGGGATTACAGATGTGAGCCATCCCACCCAGGCAGCGTTTTTTTGTTTTTGTTTTTTTTTTTCCGAGACGGAGTCTCACTCTGTCACCCAGGCTGGAGTGCAGTGGCATGATCTCAGCTCACTGCAACCTCCACCTCCTGGGTTCAAGTGATTCTCCTGCCTTAGTCTCCTGAGTAGCTAGGATTACAGACATGCGCCAACACGCCCGGCTAATTTTTATATTTTCAGTAGAGACAGGGTTTTGCCATGATGGCCAGGCTGGTCTCGAACTGCTGACCTCGTGATCCACCTGCCTTGGCCTCCCAAGGTGCTGGGATTACAGGTGTGAACCACCACGCTTGGCCTCTGAATTTAATTAGGATGCTTCACTTTTCTCAGAAGACTTCTTCCCCTTTCCCTTTCAATGCAGTCATTCTTTTCTAGTGATGTGACAATAATATAAACCATTATATTCCTGAGGATTCATTCACTGTGGATACAACTTATAAAATCATAGTTTATCAATTAATAATTAGACCTGCATTCAACTGCTTTAAATCAATGTAGCTGAAGCAGTTCTTTTTTTTTTTTTTTTTTTTTTTTTTTAAGAGGACAGCATCACAGTAGTGTCATTTCATTTCAGAGCTTTTTGAGCTTTTCTTAATTCTCCAATTTTGGGTAACCCATCATTGAAGCCTTTTGGACGAATTCCTAGATTTCTTGCAAAGAATCACTAGTTTAAAAAAAAGATATTCTATATAGGGTGCATGGATTCTGCCATCCTTTCTTTACTTTCTTTCATTGAAAATCTAATAAGATATTGCTTTTTGAATGTTAACGAATTTGAGCTCTGAGGAATCTCCAGAGCAACCACTTTCCATACCTCTCCTAATTACGTGTGAGGTGATTTTTGAGGTGTAGGGTTGCAGTGCGGTTTAGTGAGGAGAGTGCTGATGCAGAGTGGAAATTTTGGGGTTCTAGTCCCTATTTCTCCTATTTGGTAGCTTTATGATTTGGTGGGGGGCATCAGTCAACAAATATTTATTGAGCATCTATAGTGTGGGAAGCCCTGTGGGAATGCAATCGTAACCAGGACAGACCTAGAAGCTTACGGTCTAGTGAGGATGGCAGACGTTGAAAGTAACTACAGGTAGAAGTGCTGAATTCAAGCGTGTTATTGGAGCTTAGAACAGAGACCTAACCTAACCTTCTGGGTTGTGGAGGGTTTGTGGGCTCCTGGGAATTTCGCCTTAGAGCATGGCTGAGTGGGGATTGGAAGTTGGTGTCAGGTTGCTTTTACTTCAGTTTATACAAAACTCATAAATGAGCAGTGGAAGAACATTATAAAATCAAGGACACAGGTTAGTCGATGTGGCTCTCCTCTGCCTCCTTGTTCCTCAGGAGCCAACCCGAGTTTGTATTTCAACACAACTAGCATGAAGTGAAGAACCCATCCAACCAGAAGCGCCAGTCAAGGTGACGCCTAGCTTTCTATAGAAGAAAGAAAAAATTGAGACTCTCCTAAAAGGTCTGTAAATGATGAGCAATGAGTAGGGACTAGTCCTACCAAACACACAAACAGTAAATGCTTGACTCCTAGGCAGAACCGGTGGTTCACGCCTGTAATCTCAGCACTTTGGGAGGCTGAGGTGGGCTGATCACCTGAAGTCAGGAGTTCAAGACCAGCCTGGCCAACATGGTGAAACCCCATCTCTACTAAAAATACAAAAAAATTAGCCAGACATGGTGGCACGTGCCTGTAATCCCAGCTACTCGGGAGGCTGAGGCAGGAGAATCACTTGAACCCGGGAGGCAGAGGTTGCAGTGAACCAAGATCATGCCACCGGACTCCAGCCTAAGCAACAAGAGCGAACATGCTGTCTCAAAACAAAACAAAACAAAACAAAACAAAACCTCTTGACTTTTGACCACTGAAACCACAAATTAACAGTGCATGAATACTAGTCGAAACAGACTGCTGGAGCATGATAGTTTCAAAAGTTTGTTCATGTGTTTGGGTGAGGCTGTGGGGAAACAGACACTCTCAAACACTAGTGGTGGGAGGATAAGTTGTCAGCCTTAAGAAGGGCCATTTGGCAGTGCTATGAAAATCACAAATACATACGTCTTTTTTCAACTTCTTTTAGGTTCAGGGGTACGTGTGTGCAGGTTTGTTATATAGGTAAATTGCATGTCACTGGGGTTTGATGCAAAGAATAATTCATTGCCCAAGTAATAAGCCTAGCAGTTTTCCCATCTTCACCCTCCTCCCGCCTTCCATCCTCAAGTAGGCCCTGGTGTCTGTTGTGCTCTGCTTTGTGTCCATGTGTACTCAGTTTTTAGCTCCCACTTATAAGTGAGAATGTGCAGTATTTGGTTTTCTGTTCCTGCATTAGTTTGCTTAGGATAATGGCCTCCAGCTCCATCCATATTGCTGCAAAGGACATGATCTTGTTCTTTTTTATGGCTGTGTAGTATTCCATGGTGTATATGTAGCACAGCAAATACATGTATCTTGTTCCCTGACAATTTCATTCTAGAATTTTATTCTATAGTAATGCCAGTGTGTGTGGATATGTCTGTGTATTTATATACACAATTATATACATACACACATATGTGTATATTTATATATCATATAATGGCATATATTGATGTTTTATTTATTTATTTATTTTTGAAACAGATTTCCGCTCGTTGCCCAGGCTGGAGTGCAATGGTGCAATTTTGGCTCACTGCAACCTCTGCCTCCTGGATTCAAGCGATTCTCTTGCCTCAGCCTCCCGAATAGCTAGGATTACAGGCATGTGCCACCACGCCCGGCTAATGTTTTATATTTTTAGTAGAGACAGAGTTTCTCCATGTTGGTCAGGCTGGTCTCGAATTCCTGACCTCAGGTAGTCCACTCACCTCGGCCTCCCATAGTGCTGGGATTACAGGCATGAGCCACCGTGCCAGGCATATTAATGTTTTTTATTGCCACGTTATTTGTAGTAGCGGAAGGTTGATTGGAAACCATCCAAATGTCCATCAAAAGGGAATAAGTAAATAAATGATGATACATTTATACAATGGCTACTTTATAAGTGTAAAAAGGAGTAAGTAGGTTCTTTGTGTGTTAACGGGGAACAATTTCCAAAGCATATGGCTAGGGGAGAAGAATCAAGGTACAGCAAAGTACAGATTATGGTATCAATCGTTTTTAAAAGGAGGGGAAAGAAAAAATATGTATCTCTGTTTGCTCCTATATGGATAAAGTTTCTCTGAAACAATCAACAAACCAACAAGAACTAAGTGTGTACAGTGGGAGAAAGGGGATTGGGGGATTTGGTTTGTTTTGGTGTTTGAATCACATAACTGTATTACCTATTCAAAAAATTAAGTAAAATATCTATCCCCAATTGTGCTAAAGCTATTAAAAAAATATGGAAATGTAATTTACCCTTGCCCTAGCATTTGCATTCTGGACTTGTTTCATTCTAAGCCGTGTATTTTCAAACATATGAGAGTCTATCTTTCCAGAATTATTTTAGCTTCTACTTAGGAAATGTAGCCACTCACAGATCCATTTTGTCGCCCCTGTAGCACATGTCCTCTTAATTTTCCAGAAGGAGAAACTGATATCAATACTTCATCATGAATGTGGCCCATCCAGTTGGAGACAACTAAAGGAATGAGGACAGGCGCGGTGGCTCACGTTTGTAATCCCAGCACTTTGGGAGGCTGAGGCAGGCGGATCACCTGAGGTCAGGAGTCCGAGACCACCCTGGCCAACATGGCGAAACGCCGTATCTACGAAAAATTAAAAAATTAGCCAGGTGTGGTGGTGTGGGCCAGTAGTCCCAACTACTTGGGAGGCTGAGGTGGGAGAATTGCTTGAACCCAGGAGGCGGAGGTTGCAGTGAGCTGAGATTACACCACTGCACTCCAGCCTGGGTGACAGAATGAGACTCTGTCTCAAAAATAAAATAAAATAAAATGGAATCATTTCTGCAAGTGCGGTCCCTCCAGGCAGCACTAACTTGCTTTGCCTATTTTCTTTCCACTTGCACTGAGGCTGGTGAGGGCTGCTGGAGAAGGCTCCTCAACTTAAGTCTCTTATGCCTCTCAACCATCGTAGGTCTGACCACAGTTGGATCCTCAGTGCAGCTTTTCCATTGTTTCTCTAATCAGTTCTTGCTTATTTTCCTCAGGAACTCTTTCAGGCCTTCCCTGTGCTCTTCAAACTCCCACCGCAGTCTTCATAAGCACCTCTGCAATGCATGGTTCAGAGATGCTCATGTTGGGGTGCTAGTTAAGCTACCTCCCCTGAATGCAGCCAGTCCTTGACACTTGGCCATACTGAGGCTGTTCTGCCATTTCCCTTCCTCCTTACGCCCTCTGGGAGGTCGTGCTATAATTTGTCCCTGGCAGTTTAGCATTTCTCAGCTTAAAAGAGCTAGCCACAAGTGATGAAAGGGGAGAAAGTCCTGTGTTCTCATCTATGGATCACGTTCATAAAAATTGAGTGTTTATTTCTTGTTTGTGTGTTCAAAGCATGGAGAGAGAACCTGAATATCTCCAGGGATAGAAAGTTACGTAAATAAAAGAAATAAACTGGGTGGTACAGTTGGGAGTGCTGGGACTGCAGAATGTGGCATTGGTCTCTCTACTTCTCATAACAAGAACACCCACTACCCAGGCTGCTGATTGGCATAAGTGGGGAAAAACGTTCCCAGGGTGGTCTGGTTTTCCCATTTTTCAAGAGCAGCCCAAATGCATTTTTTTTTTGGTGAAATTTTTGAATTCTTAAGATTCTGTGTGGGCCAAACTGAAATACCTCAGGTGGATCTGACCTGCAGTTTCCAACCTCCGATTTTAGCCATCTCCTCATCCTTGACAAACTTGAAAACCTTGTCATAATTCAAATGTTTAAATAGCCATTGGTGTGAAATCCTGTAAGATATTTTTCAAGCTAAATATATGATATATATTCTTTTGCTAGTGTCTTCAAGATAACTTTTATAATTCTAAAGAGATGAAATGTATTTTATAGAAACAATATTGCCCTTGCTTTAATAGGACATGATGCCTTATTTTTTAAGTATTTAAGCATTTTCAAAAGCATTTCAAAAAAATGCCCTCGGTAGCAAACAAACCTTGGGAAGATTTACAAACTTTCAATATAAAACAGCTTGTATAAGAAGAATATGCTTAGATTTTGGTTTCAGAAATGCCTGTTTTGCTCAAATTCACTAATGCAAACAAACACAAAGCAAGAATCAAATCACTGTGTGGAGGTATCTGAGTGATAGCTACCTTTTCTATGAAAATTCCAGCTAAATGTTTTACAGACCTTTAAACTGTCCTGAATCTAATGCCTTTTGAAACGCAGGCAAAACCATGCAATAGTGGGCTATGAGACATAAACCATTGAAATCATTTAGTGCAACTCATCTATTTTCCGACCCAGAAAAGTAAAGTGCTGATGGAGAAAATATTTTTATCAAAATGGCAGAGTATAGTGCTAGGGCCAGGGCTGGAATTGGATTAGAATACAGGTCTCCTGCCTCTATGTCAATAGCCACCTCCTTACGCATCTGTGTTTAGTATATTTTATTTTATTTTATTTATTTTATTTTGAGACAGTGTCTCACTCTGTCACCCAAGCTGGAGGGCAGTGGCATGATCTCAGCTCATTACAATCTCCACCTCCCAGGTCCAAGCGATTCTCGTGCCTCAGCCTCCCGAATAGCTGGGATTACAGGTGACCGCCAACATACCCAGCTAATTTTTGTATTTGCAGTAAAGACGGGGTTTCACCATGTTGGCCAGGCTGGTCTCGAACTGCTGACCTCAGGTGATTTGCCCACCTCTGCCTCCCAAAGTGCTGGGATTACAGGTGTGAGCCACCTCGCGTGGCCCACATCTATGTTTATATAACACATAAGCTTATGCCATTAATAATTTTTGGAAAGCTGTTGACTGAGATATAAACATTACTGTCCCTGGACTGTTCTGTCTAAATTTCTGGATACAAACCAAAGATGTTGGGGTCGCCTAATTCGTGTTGTCTAGGAGTAAGAACAACAGAAAGAAGCAGTGGTTCTGGCAATTCTCCAGTCGTCTCTGCTCTGTAAACCATTGAACAGAAAGCAGATACTTTTATAAGAATGACGTCAGAGTTCCTCAATCAAAATAATTTTCATTTCCAGCCCTTCTTGTGCCCAGGATGAGTTTCCTGTAATGCTCTGGGTTTGTGCTGTGCTGTCCTGTGCCCTCAGTAAAGGATTACACAGAGCTGAAATGCATGACTTTAAGGGCACTGTGACATGGAAGAGAAGCTGAAATTGGTTCAGAGCCACTGTGTGGTAATGCCAGTCAAGTACCTTCTTCGTCCCAGAAAATTACTAGTTTCATGAGAGAAAGTGGAAAGGGCGTAAATGTCCAATGGGTTCACCTTGCCTGCTGCCTAGACAGAGCTGATGTATCAGGACAGGGGAATTGCAATGAAACAGTAATCAAGACAGAGCTGGCTGTGCGGGAGCCTGGAGTTTTATTGTTACTCAGTCAGTCTCCCCGACCATTCGGGGATCAGAGTTTTTAAAGATAATTTGGCAGGTAGGGGCTTGGGAAGTGGGGAGTGCTGATTGATCAGGTTAGAGATGAAATCATAAGGGGTGGAAGCGAGTGTTTCTTGGTTCCGTTCCTGGGTGCGATGGCAGAACTGGTTGCGCCACATTACTGGTTTGGGTGGTGTCAACTGATCCATCCAGTGCAGGGTGTGCAAAATACCTCAAGCACTGATGCTGGGTTTTATGATAGTGACGTTACTCCAAGGACCAATTTGGGAAGGTTCAGGCTCTTGGAGCCAGAGGCTGCGTGACCCCTGAACTGTAATTTCTAAGCGAATTTGTTAGTCCTGCAAAGGCAGACTTGACCCCAGACAAGAAGGGAGCGTTTTCCGGAAAGGTCTGTTATCAATTTTGTTTCAGAGTCAAACCGTAAACTGAATTCCTTTCCAAAGTTAGTTTTGGCCTACACCCAGGAATGAACAAGGACCTCGGAAGGGTTGGAAGTAAGATGGAGTCTGTTAGGTCTGATTTCTTTCAGCGTCGTAATTTCCTCAGTTATGATTTGGCAAAGGCGGTTTCAAGAGGATGAAATGTTAGAAGTATAATAATGTTTTTTTGTTATTGTTGTTAACGTTAGCAAATCCCTTAGGCTCAAGTGAGACAATAACTAGCTAAGGTGCAGGTAAACCATGACTGTTTAGAGGCACTGAGAGGAAAAGTTTGGGGTGTAATTTTCCTTACTGGATGTGGGTGACTATTTTCCTCTCATGTCTCAGTCTCTTCATCTCTCAAGCTCACTCTTCCACCCGCAAAAGATGTATCTTAATTTCCGTTAGGCAGCTGATAAAAAGAAAAATTTCAGCTGAATTAAATTTAAAGGTGTTTAATTGAGCAATCACCCATTCGCAAACCCAGCAGCCCATAGAATCACAGTAGATTGAGAGAGACTGTAGCACGTCACGTGGTGGAAGAAGATCTATAGACAGACAAAGGGAAATGACATACAGAAATTGGAAGAGAGGTACAGTACAGCTGGATTGGTTACAGCTCTGCCTTTGCCTTGTTTGAACACAGTTTGAACAGTCCACGGTGTATGAATGGTTGAAGTACGGCCGCTGGGATTGGCCAAGACTCAGCTATTGTTACAGACACATACTCCTAAGTTAGGTTTTCAGCCTTGCCTACCTATTCAGCTAGATTGCAGTTCATATACAAGGTCTCAAATGTAGAAGTATGGAGTCATTCTCAGGCCATGTTGAGTTGGCTTTAACACAGCTCAAAATGAGTTCATAGGATTCAAGCTTTCTAGTCATCTCCCTTCTTGGAATCTGCATGCTAGCCTGATGACCTGTCCCTTGTCCCCACAGGAGGACTTCAGAGGGTGACAGGTTGCCATCAGTAGCTGTTTCCTATTGGCCTTAGTATTTCCAGACATCTTCTAGTGCTGGGGAGGACTGGCAGGTCCTACACAGACATGGGATGTGGAAGACTGAATAATGACCCCCAAAGGCACCCAGGCATAATTTCTGGAACCTGTGATTCTTACGTCATAAAAGAGACTTTGCGTATGTGATCCAATTAAGTCTTGAGTTAGGGAAATTGCACTGGAATTTCGAGGTGGGCCCTAAATACAATCACAAAAGGAAGGCAGAGGGAGATTTGATTAGACAGAAGAAGGCAACAGGACCACTCCTGCAACATGCTACGCTGCTGACTTTGGAGAATGAGGAAGGGGTCATGCACTGAGGAATGTAGGGGATGGGACTCTAAGAAGCTGGAAAAGGCAAGGAAACAAGATTCTTCCCTACTGACCCTGGAGTGAGTGTGGCCCTGCTGACACCCAAGAAACTACTTCCGGGTTTCTGACCTAGGTAACTGTGAGAGTATCAGTTTGTGTTGTTTTAAGCCACGACGTTTGGGGTGATTTGTTATAAAAGCCATAGGGAAATGATGCACAGGATAGCCCAGGTTTTCAGAAATGTTGTCAAAGAAAATTAAAAAAAAAAAAAAACTATTATAAAAGACAGAATTATAAATTCATAAAGAGTAACTACAAAGAGTTAATGCTAATTAAGTTTTAAAATCTCACTGAAATGGATGATTGAGTTTTTAGAAAAGTACAAATGATCACATTGACCAAAAAGTAGGAAATCTAAAGACGGCACTAACATGCTTTGCCTGTTTTTGCATTTGCACAGAGGCTGGCGAGGACTGCTCGAGGAAATTCCTCGACTTAAGGCTCCCTGTGCCTCTTAACAACTGTGGGCCTGACTGCAATTGGGTCCTCAGTGCAGCCCTTCCATTGTTTCTCTAATCAGTTCTTGCTTATTTTCCTCAGGGACTATTTCAGGCCTTCCCTGCACTCCTAAAACTCCCATACACTCTTCACACCTCCTCTACCATCACGTAGTAGATGGGCTTGCCTCCATTTTCACAAAGAAAATAGGAGTCCTCGGATATATTCAATCTCTTATCCTCTAAACTGCATACATCTTCCTTCCCCCATCATTCCCTTTTCCTCCTCTTATCACAAAGGGCACGTCCCACCTCCTGTTCCAGGTTAATCCTTCTATCTCTGCTCTGGGCCCCATCTAGCTCTGTCTTCTCAGGGATCTTATCAATTGATTGTCTTCTTTTTCTCTTATAAATCCAACCTTTCCCTATTAACTGGCTTCTTCCTGTTAACTTTTAAATATGTCCAACACATATTTTAAATATGTCCCCTTCAAACTCAAGTCTTCCCAGCTACCTCTTCCTTTGTTTCATGGGAAATTTCTTAAAAGAAAAATGTTAACTTATTTCCACTTTTTTACTCCTGTTCACTCTTCACATGAATGTAATGTGGATCCCACTCACCTCACTTTAGTGAAATTGTCCTTGCTGACATCAACAATGAACTTCTTGTGGCTAAATTACTTTCCAAGGCTCAATCCTAAATGTATGTTTATCAGTGGGATTTGACACTGTTGCCCATCGCCTTCTTCACTGATACCCTTTCTTCCCACCTCTATCCCTGCTTGTTCAGTCTCTTTAATGAGCTCCCCTTTGACCATTTTGCAAGCATTTTTTATGATTGCCTTTGGCCTTTTTCTCTTTTTATTCAGTAATAATTTTACAAATGGCATCCTGTTCCTTCACTGCTAAAGTTACTATCTGCTTATGAGCCTCATATCTTTATTCCCAAGCAAGACACCCTCAACCTCAGAGTCATGTGCTCATTTTCGTACTAGAATTTCCTCCAGGTGCTCTCAACATCCAGTGGATCAAAGACAGAAGTCATTAACATGTTCATCTTTCTTTATTCCTTACCTTAGTGAATGGTGCCAAGCCAATCTAGGTATCCTTATTCTCTTTCTTCCTTAGGAATACATCAAATCATTTCAGTGTTCTGTCAAGTTTACTTCCTAAATATATCTCAAATCTGGGCATCCATAATCTGTCATCTCATCCCCAGTGGCCTGACACTTCTCATTGACTCCATTGGAATCGCTTACCTGGTGTTAAGGGCTAAATGTTTATGTCTTTCACAAATTCAGATATTGAGGCTTTCACCTCCAATGTGATGGTATTTGGAGATGGGGCCTTTTGGAGGTCATTAGAGTTAGATGAGGTCATGAGGTTGGGGCCTTTATGATGGGATTAGTCCCCTTTTAAGAAGAGACACCAGGGTGCACTCTCTCTCTCTCTCTCTCTCTCTGCCATATGAAGACACAGGAAGAAGGTGGCCGCCTGTAAGTCAGGCAAAGAGCCCTTACCAGTACCTGAATCTACTGGTACCTTTGTCTTGGACTTCCCAGCCCCCAGAACTATGAGAAGATAAATTAAGCCATCCAGTCCATGGTATTTTGCTGTGGCAGCCTGGGCAGTCTAAGGTACCTGGATTATCAGAATTGCTTCCTAATAGAACATCCCCATTTCCTTTCACACTAGCCAGAGTTATCTTAAACATATATCTGATCATGCTGCTCCCCTTTTTTAAGCGTTTGGAGGACACCTTACTCTTAGGATAACATCCACAATTCCTTAACCTTACTTACAAAGCTGTGCATCATTTGCCTTCTCCTCTTACTACCTTCCTGTGCTACCCACCACCTCTAGGTCCAGTTTTGTTGGCCTTCTTTTGACTTCTTGGCCATGTCATTCTCTCTTTACTTACCAGGATGACATGCATACTATTCCTTCTTTTTTCCCCTTATTAAATATTTCTCATCCTTCTCTGAAGGGCAATATGGGGAACTGATGAAAAACATGAGCTCTGGAGTTCACCCTTCCTTGGCTTGAACCATGACTTGGCCACTTACTGACTGTGTAATCTAGGGTAAGCCACTTAATTTTTCCATGCCTCAGTTTCCTCATCTGTAAAATGAACATAATAGTATCTATCTCATAGGATTTGTGAATCACAAAAATCTGAGACAGTTCTCAGTTAATTTAACAATTTAGAAAGTTTATTTTGCCAAGGTTGAAGACACATGCCCATGATCTAGCCTCAAGTGGTCCTAACAACATATGCCCAAAGTGGCCAGAGCACAGTTTGGTTTTATACATTCTAGAGAGACATGAGACGTCAGTCGACATATCCAAGATGAACATTGGTTCAGTCTGGAAAGGTGGGACAGTGCTAAGAAAAGGCAGGAAGACTTGAAATAGGTTGGGGGCTTCCAGGTCATAGGTAGATAAAAGACAAATGGTTGGTGTGAGTTTCTGATTAGCCTTTCCAAAGGAGGCAATCAGATACACATTTATCTCAGTGAGCAGAGGGTGACTTTGAATAGACTGGGAGGCAGGTTGGCCCTAAGCAGTTCTCAGCTTGACTTTTCCCTTTAGCTTAGTGAATTGGGAGCCTGAAGATTTCTTTTATTTTCACAGATTGTTATGAGGATTTGAGTGAGTTTATACTTGTAATGTGCTTGGAGTAGTGCTGACTACATCAGTGTTTATTAAAGGAGTAAAATGCACCTTCATAGTCTCAGTTTAGACATTATCTTCTCTGAGAAGTTTTTGTTCAACCTCGCTCTCACCCTCACTCCTTAGTCTGGGTGGATGTCCCACTTGTAGGCTACCAAGAACACCTAGGACTCTCCCAGCATGACATTCATTGTGTACTGTTATTGGCTGGTTGCTTTTCCATAATCCCCACAAGATACAAGCCCCCAAAAAATAAGGAAAATATCTCTATTGTTTACACATCGATTTCCCAGTGCCTGGCAGAGCATGTGGCATGTATCAGTCACTCAATCAGTATTTTTTGAGTGAATGATTCAATGTATTATGAAATTAGTAATGAGGCATGTGTAGCTATACCCTATGTTGACAGTGATGTATTTGAGAGGCCATGTCCAAACATCACTGGGAAAAGTTGTGACCACATAAATTAAGAGTTTTGAAAATGACTAATATAGGTGGACACCTGAGGAACTGTATTAGTCAGGGTTATTTCCATTGCCAGTAACAGAAAGCATAATAACCTAATTCAACTGAGCTAAAGAAAAGTGGAAATGTATTGGCTCATGTGACTGAAAAGTCCATGGATGACTGACTTTAAGGCCTAAACAAACTCATCAGGACATTCTCTTCTTTTTGCATGTAGATGTCCAATTGTTCAGCACTATTTGTTGAAAATCTTTTTTCTATTGTATTGCCATTGCTCCTTTGCCAACGATTAGTAGACTATATAGTCATGCATCACTTAATGAGGGGGACACATTCTGAAAAATGCATCATTAGGTAATTGCTTTATTAGGTGATTTTGTCATTGTGTGAACACCATAGAGTGATCTCACACGAACCTAGATGGTACAGCCTGCTACACACCTAGGCTATGTGATCTAGCCTATTGCTCCTAAGCTACCAGCCTATACACGATGTTACTCTACTGAATACTGTAGACAATTGTAACACAATGGTAAGTATTTGCGTATCTAAACAGAGAAAAGGTACGGGAAAAATATGGTGTTAAGAGATTAAAAATGGCATTTCTGCATAGGGCACCTATCATGAATAGAGCTTGCAAGACTGGAAGTCACTCTCGGTTAGTCAGTGAATGAGTGGTGAATTAACATAAAGATACAGGACATTACCGTACACTCCTGTAGACTTTATAAACATCGCACACTTGGGCTACACTACATTTACTAAAATTTTTTTCTTTCTTTAATTGTAAATTAATCTTAGTTTACTCTAATATTTTACTTTATAAAGTTTTTATTTGGTACAACTCTCCAAATTCTTTTCTTTATATTCTTATTCTATATGCTTTCTTATTTTTTAATTTTATAACTTTTTTGTTAAAAATGAAGACACAAACACACACATGAGCCTAGGCCTACGCAGGGTCGGGATCATCAATATCGCTGTTTTCTATCTCCTAGATCTTGCCCCACTGGAAGGTCTTCAGGGGCAGTAACAGGCATGGAGCTGTCATCTCCTATGATAGCAATGCCTTTTTCTGGAATATTCCTGAAGGATCTGCCTAAGGCTGTTTTACAGTTAACTTTTTTCTTTTTTTTAAGAAGAAATACACTCTAAAATGATGATGAAAAACATAGCATAGTAAATACATAAACCAGTAATGTAGTCACTTATGATCATTATCAAGTACAATGTACTATACAAAACTGTATGTTATATTTTTATACAACTGGTGACACAGTAGATTTGTTTACATCAGCATCACCATAAACACAGAAAATGCATTATGCTATGACACTACAGCGGCTATGATGTCACTAGGTGATAGGAATTTTTGAGCTCCATTAAAATCTTATGGGACCACTGTCATTTATCCAATCCATTATTGACCAAAATGTCATTATGTGCTGCGTGACTATTTAATGTGGGTTATTTCCGGGCCCTTTATTGTGTTCCACTGATTTATTTGTCTCTTCTTTTGCCAGTATGTCGTGTCTTGATTACTCTACTTTTATAGTAAATTTTGAAGTTGGATAATGCCAGTCATCTGACTTTGTTCTTCTTCAATATTGTATTTGGCATTGTGGATCTTTTGCCTCTCTGTAGGAACTTTATAATTGGTTTATCTCTATGTACAACTTGCTGGGATTTTTATTGGAATTGCATTGAATCTGTAGACCAAGCTGGAAAAGACAAACATCTCAAAAATATTGAGTCTTCCTGTCTATGAAAAATACATATATTTAAGTGAAATGAATGACAGCAATGATACAAGAGATAGGAGAAGAAATTAGGATGATTTTATTATTATGACATACTCACATTTAGGGTGACATATCATTTAAAGTCAAATAGTGTTACTTGAAAATATACTTGGATTCCTTGTAAATCTATATTGCAAATTCTGGGTAACCACTTAAAAAGATGAAAAATGAAGTCTAAGTGATATGATAGCTGGCAGAAGACATTACTTATATATGGCACAAGTTTACTGGCAAAATTTACTTAACATGCAATTACTTAATAACAACAATAAGAAGAATGATAATGACAGCAACATAGTGACCAGAACACTGGAAGGACTGGATAAATGTTAGCTGAAACTTGCCTAACCTGTGGCCTGTAGGCCACATGCAGCCCAGGACAGCTTTGAATGCAGTCCAACACAAATTTGTAAACTTTCTTAAAACATTATGAGATTTTCTTTTGTAATTTTTAAAAGCTCATCAGCTATCATTAGTGTTCGTGTATTTTATGTGTGGCCCAAGATAATTCTTTTTCTTCCAATGTGGCCCAGGGAAGCCAAAAGATCGGACACTCCTGTGTTAGCTGATGATTCTATTCCCCTTTTCTTGTTCTCATTCAGTGACTCAAGGTTATATTTAGAATCATCTCATTGGATCTATACCAATTTCCTATTGCAGTGATTTATACTTCCATCACCCTCTCAACTATTCTTTTAGTCTTTGGTTAAAATTTTTAAGTGACAGAATGCTCGCAATGTCAGAGGTAGATCTTGTTTATCATCAAGTGCTACACCTGGGCAGTAATCTTTGTTAGAACATATTTCCTCTACTAACTCAAAATCTAGCTGTCTACTTAATTCTTCCCTCTGGAACAATACAAAGTGAGCCTCATGACAGCTTTAGCACTCCTAAACCTTCTTTAAAAGGGAATAAATGTCTTCAGTCCCTAAATTCTTTGACATCTGGTGCCCTCATCAGCTTCATCTTTTGGAAACTGGAAGAAAGTTAAATTGGGCTGCAGACAAAAGTTGAAGAGATCAGGCAGGAGGGGTGGGAGGACAGAGGCAAAGATGGGATTACTCACCAGGAAGGGAGAGGCGGGAGCTGAGAGAGAGCAGGCCAAGCTTTGGGTGGAAGGCGAAAAGAGAGGAGACCTGGGCATTTTCAGAATGAGAAAAGAGAATTAGGAAGAGATGTCCAGTGTGGATTATTGGAATGAATACTGCGCATCATCCTCCATACTTCCCCCTAATTTTTCGTTCAGATATATTTGTTGCTGGCCAATGTTCTGGGACAAGTGATCTCTTTATGTTAAATGCAAGAGTGAAAACAGAAACTGCATGTGGAGGCCAACATACAGGTTGTGACTGCTTAGGAAAGTGTCTGATATGCTGCTTTGGGTACCAGCCAGGATTTGAAAATGAGGGAGTAGAAGGGACGAGGGAAAGGCTGGACTGAAGTCTGTAGAGAACGACAGCTAATGAGTACTTCTTGGTGTCGAGATTGTTCAAGTATTCTTTCTTTTTTAAATTCTGATTTTGAAATAATTGAAGATTCACGTGCAATTGTAAGAAACAATGCAGGGAGAGGCTGGGCACAGTGGCTTATGCCTATAATCCCAGCACTTTGGGAAGCCAAGCCAGGGGGATCACTTGAGGCCAGGAGTTCAAGACCAGCTTGGGCAACACAGTGAAGCCTCCTGTATCTAAGAAAGAAAGAAAGAAAGAAAGAAAGAGAGAAAGAGAGAAAGAGAGAAAGAGAGAAAGAGAGAAAGAGAGAGAGAGAGAGAGAGAGAGAAAGAAAGAAAGAAAGAAAGAAAGAAAGAAAAGAAGGAAAGAAGGAAAGAAGGAAAGAAGGAAAGAAGGAAAGAAAGAAAGAAAGAAAGAAAGAAAGAAAGAAAGAAAGAAAGAAAGAAAGAAAGAAAGAAAGAAAGAAAGAAAGAAAGAAGAGAAAGAAAGAAAGAAAGAAAGAAAGAAAGAAAGAAAGAAAGAAAGAAAGAAAGGAAGGAAGGAAGAAAGAAAAGAAAGAAAGAAAGAATACAGAGAGATCATATGTACCCTTAACCAGTTTGCCCAGTGGTAACACCTTGCAAAACCACAGTACAATTTCACAGTCAGGACATGGACACCACAAATCTTATTCAGACTCTATAGTTCTTCTTGTGTTCTTGTGTGTGTGTTGCTCATATGTGTGTGTATGTATTTAGTTCTATGCAATTTTATCACACAGGTGGGCTTATAGATCCACCATCACAGTCAAGATACAGAACAGCTCCAAGACCATAAGAATGCCTCATCTTTCTTTTTATAACCACACACAGCTCTCTCACACTCCACATCTCACTGTCCCTAACTTCTAGCAACCGTAAATCTATTCTCCATTTCTATGCTTTTCTTAGTTCAATAATTTTATATAAATGGAGTCACACAGTGTGTAACCACTGGGGACTAGCCTTTGTTCACTCAATCTAATTACTTGGAGATTCAATCAAGTTGTCACATGCATCAGTGGTTTGTTCCTTCGTATTTCTGAGTAGTACTCCATGCCATAAATGTCCCACAATTTTTCAAATCATTCACCCTTTAAGCCTTCACCGTTTCACTCACCTTTCTGCTATGTCCCCTTTTCATATTTTGATCTAGGACACCTGGTTATTTCCAGTTTGGCCTGTTATGAATACAGCTGTTATGAACATTATGTACAAGTTTTTGTGTGTTTCATTTCTCTGGGATGAATGCCAAAGATTAAAATTGCTGGGCTTTATGGTATTTGCACAGTTAGTTTTATTTAAAAAACTGCCCAGCTCTGTTTTTCAGAGTAGCTGTATCATTTCACATTCCTTTTTTTTTTTTTTTTTTTTTTTTTTT
>NW_016804209.1:3122591-3126246 GCF_001698545.2 Rhinopithecus bieti | reverse complement strand
TTTTCCCTTTATTTTTTTTTTTTTTTTTTTTTTTTTTGAGACAGAGTCTCGCTCTGTCGCCCAGTCTGGAGTGCAGTGGGGTGATCTCGATTCACTGCAAGCTCCGCCTCCTGGGTTCACGCCATTCTCCTGCCTCAGCCTCCTGAGTAGCTGGGACTACAGGCACCCGCCACCACGCCTGGCTAATTTTTTTTTTGTATTTTTTAGTAGAGATGGGGTTTCACCATGTTAGCCAGGATGGTCTCGATCTCCTGACCTCGTGATCTGCCTGCCTCGGCCTCCCAAAGTGCTGGGATTACAGGCCACATTCTTACAAGAAATGTACTTAAGTACTTTTAAGTACAAGAATGTTAATATTTTATTTTAAATTAATTGTCTTACTCTAATGATGTACTAAAGTACTTTTAAGTACAAGAATGTTAATATTTTATTTTAAATTAATTGTCTTACTCTAATGCAAATATCTTTGATTCCTCCACACTTTGAGTAAAACCTCTTACATGCATGACTTCCTTAGGAAGTCAAGGAATGGGAACCAATTTCCATGTCATTGTTGGTGCTAATAGAAAGAACAGTAAAGTGGCAGGAAATGAAATGTGAGTGACGTTCATGGGGTGAAGGATCTGAAAGCCATGAGAGTGTAATCCCCTGAAAATTCAGACATCTTGGAAAATCTATTGGATTTCCCACAAGCAGAGAGGTTTCAGTGGATAATGTATAAATCTCAAAGTACAGGGTGTTTTGAACTTATATCTGGTTACAACTAAAATCCAGAATACATATGTCTATTTTTAAACTTTATGATAAAGTGATTGCTTTTCTTCAATTTTTTTCTGTATTTCTGACCTTATTGGTCCAAATTAAACTTACATAATGCTCTAACACAAGAAAAATAAAGAAAAGGTATATGGATTGTAAGGCTTGAAAGAGGAGATTAAATTTGAATATTTGCACTTGATGTAATCATTTGGATAGAAAATTAACTGGATCAGCAGAAAACGTTCAGGACAAATAAGAGAGGTTTTCAAGTTTGTTGATAGAAGATGAACTTACAAAATTAATATTTCTCAACACCAACAATAACAAAATAGAAATTATAACATATGATATCATTTGCAATAGTAATAAAAGCTATAAATACACATACTTCATTCTAAACAAAGAATGCCTAATAAAAAAGTAAAGCCTATTAACTAATATGAAATATTTGAATAAGTGGAAAGTCTGCATTCGTAGTTGAGTTGACAACATTGTAAGGCTGTCAGTTCTTCCCAATATAATCTATAAATTCAATGCAATCCCAATCAAAACTCCAGTTTCACGTTAGCAACTTGTAAAATCATTCTAAAGCATATATCCAGGTATGAATAAGTTAACTTAAATAACAAAAACAAGGAGGAGGATTTATCCTACAATAGATTCAGGCATATTATAAAGGAATAGAAATGAAAATAAATTTAGTACTGCTATAGAAACAGTAAAAAATATCAATGAAATAAAATAGAACATGAAAGGACTTGCATATAAATGCAACTTGTTATATGGTAAGAGAAGGTGCCACACGTGTACCTGTATTCCCAGCGACTCAGGAGGCTGAGGCATGAGAATTGCTTGAACCTGGGAGGCGGAGGCTAGAGTGTGCCAAGATCACGCCACTGCGCTCCAGCCGAGGTCACAGAGTGCAACTGTCTCAAATAAATAAATAAGATGCTACAAACCAATGAGGAAAGGGTAGATTATTCATTGGTAGAATGGGGCAAAACAGACTCACTAAATAGACAAAATTAAAATTGGATCCTTACCCATAGATGTGAAAGGAAAACTTACAAAGGTAATGAGAGCAACCACAGAAGAATAGATTTTACAGTATGAGGATATACACAGATTTTTTTAAAACAGAACCAAAAGAAAATGGAAGTTCTGTGAAAAATTTATGGATTTGATTACACCACAATTAAGGAGTTGTATTCAATGATCAATGCTATAGACAAAGTTAAGAAACAGCCGATCGAGGAAAGATAATTTCTTTGTTTTTAAATTTGTACTTAACGGAAAGTTGTGGCAAAAGGCAGAAGAGTTCTAGTTACATTATACTTAAGCTCTAATGGGAATCACAAATACTTTATTCCTATCGCTTGTGATTTTGTTTGTTTACAGTCTGTGTGCCCAAAAGCTATACAAGGAAAACATCTTATTTATTTATTTATTTATTTATTTATTTATTGAAGGTCAGGGATACATGTGCAGGATGTGCAGGTTTGTTACACAGGTAAATGTGTGTCATGAGGGTTTGTTGTACAGATTATTTCATTACCCAGGTATCCATTTGTTATTTTTCCTGATCTTCTCCCTTTTCCTACCCTTCACCCTCTGATAGGCCCCAGCGTGTCTTGTTCCCTTCTATGTGTCCATGTATTCTCATCATTTAGCTTCCACTTATAAGTGAGAGCATGTGGTATTTGGTTTTCTGTTCCTGTGTTAATTTGCTAAGGATAATGGCCTCCATGTTCTTGCACAGGGCGTGATTTCATTCTTTTTTATAGCTGCCTAGTATTCCAGGATGTGTATGTACCACATTTTCTTTATCCAGTCTGTCATTGATGGGGATTTAGGTTGAGTTCATGTCTTTGCTATTGTGAATAGTGCTGCAGTGAACATATGCATGCATGTGTCTTTATAAGAGAACAATTTCTATTCCTTTGGGTATATACTCAGTAATAGGATTGCCGGGTTGAATGGTATTTCTGTCTTTAGGTCTTTGAGGAATCTGAGGAAAGATAATTTCTCTATCTAAAACTAAAAATAATATACAAGTAACTCCTATAAATCAAAGATTGAAAATTCATAGCTAAATTGGCAAGAGATCTGAACAGGCAATTTATAAAAGAAGAAACTTTAATTACCATCACTTCTATTAGAAGATGTTCAAATCCAAAACCATTACCCATAGTAATCAGAGAAATGCAAAATAAAACAACAAAACATCACTTTACACCCATCAGAATGCCCACCCCCCACCCACACACAAAAAGTTATTCTGTGGATGTGAGAAGAAACAGGAATTTCCATGTACTGCCGGTGGATGCACAGCCTGGTGGGTGTGTAGCCTGGAGCAACCTTCTGAAGAACAATCTAGTAAAGCTGGCCAAATCAAGTATGTGCATGCCCTGTGCCTTGGGAGTTTTACTAATGGGTCTATACCCCAAAGAAACTTTCAAACTGAAAGAAAATTATCTGAGGATGCTCATTACAGTATTTAGTAGGCATTGGAAGCAAGCAAGATAGTTGTCTATTACTGTGAGTTAATAGAGATAAAAAAGTACCATGTTATGGAATGCACAGTCTATATGTCTCTATATAGCAAAATGGAACTTATGCGAATATGACGTACATACACATGACACTAAGCATATTAAAATGCTAACTAAAGATTCAGTTATGCATATTAAATGCATTAGGGTGGTGGCCTGCAAAGGTAGGGAAGGGGAATGGAATTAGAGACCAACTGCAAAAAAGAATAAAACGGTATCCAAGTGTGGGGCCTTGCATGAATCAAAGATGCTTGTAAGCCATGAAACAAGTACAATTAATTTAACACGAGATTTTTCTGTGATCCCTTTATCTTCATTTTCTCTATTCAACTCAATGCTTTTTT
>NW_016804209.1:3113085-3119369 GCF_001698545.2 Rhinopithecus bieti | reverse complement strand
TTTTTTTTTTTTTTTTTTTTTAGTTAAAATTAAGTTAAAAGCAACATTTCCCCTGATTATGTTTTTTTATTCTTTAAAACTGGTCCTTTGGCAAAGTTGTAGCTGAAAAATTCAGTGTTTGTAAAACTGATTTTTTAACCTGGATGAAAACAAATCTAAAATATTGCCCATAAAATATTAGTTGAATTAAAATGTGTGTTTGTTTAAGCTCCCTAGGGCATGCCTTTCCTATTAAGAATCTCTCATGACAGTTATCTTAACTCCTTGGTCTTTGTGTTAAGATTCTCCCTGTATTTGTGTAATAAAAAGAATGTGAGTTCTACTGGAGACAATAAAATTTCTAATCTCAAGGGAAAAGCATTAAAAACTGACATTTGTAATTGAATGTTAGAAGCTTTTTACCTTTTTAAATCTAGGGATCAAAACACGTTGAAGGTTTACTTTTGAATGAGGTTGATCATGACAGCTTTTGTTTTCATTTTGTTGTGTAATCTTTATTTCTTGGTGTCTCACCAGTCATTTTAGGATCTTAGGAGACAAACCTCTTTAGAGGATGCTTGGATACCAGCTTTGTGAAGACTGTGATGGACTGTGTTTCCTAGTTTCTTCCTTCCGGTATTTCCCATGTCCTGCTGTGGTGACTGTTTCTGCCTGATTACATCTGAGCCAGTCAAAGTGCTCCAGTTTAGATGGCAGAAGACAGTCTTTTAGATCTCTGTTAGTTAACGCCTAATCAGCCTGGTACAAAGAAATGTTTAGATTCCTTTAAAGTTTCCAAGATTCACATATATCCGTGTGAACTTAGGGTTTATTTTAAATAATAAATAGATTTTCCAAAATCAAGATTTGAAAATTTCAAAACGTTTTTTTCTCTATCTTTTTAAAAATGGGAAATCTAGAGTCCTTAATGACGACCACATCAGTAAGATGAAGGGAATGTTCTGACCACACCCATGGGTCCCTCATTACAGTTTTTCATTTTAAGATACCTACATCTTAGATCTCTGTATTTATTTCTCTAAAGGGAACCTCCTCCACCTGTTACATGAGTGCTCTCCTGGATTTTGTTCACCAAATGTGTATATTTGAGATTGTTACCAACAACAGGTTCTTGGGTTATCAATGCAATAAAAATTAAAAATTGACATGAGGCCAAGAGAGTTTTCCCAGTTAAGGCTTTACTGGAGCCCATAAGGGAGACAGCATGAGAGAGTCATAATTCCCTGGCTATCCCTACCTTGCTAAAAATAATTGGAAGGGATTTTTTATTAGGCAAATTGCAGGAATTGACACCAGGGGTAAGGTATGCAGGCTGGGCTGGGTGTTTCTGGGAGGACATTTTAGACGAGATTAACATTTAAATTGATGGACTTTTAATACTTTTAGTACAGCAGATTGCCCTCCATAATGTGGGTGGGCCTCATCCAATCAGGCCTGAATAGGACAAGGAGATGGGCCTCTTTCCTGCAAGAGAGAATTTTTCAAACACTGCTTTCAGACTTCATCTGAAACATGGACTCTTCCTGGCTCTACAGCAGCTGCCTTTGGACTTAAACTAGGTTCTCTGAGTCTCCAGCCCGCAAATTTCAGACTTGCCAGCCTCTGTAGTCATGTGAGCCAATTCCTTATCACAATTCTCTTTATACATATGGGGAAGCTGGGGTTCAGAGAAGACACACAGCCAGCATGTGGGAGAGATAGGATCCAAGTTCAAGTCCAGATATGCCTGGCTTCAGAGCCTAAGCATTCACTCACTTTTCTCTTTGGCCTCATGAGAAGCTGAAGCATGAGAGAGTGATAGCTCTAGAATTATATGGCTAATATGTTCAGACTTTGTGTTCTAGCTTCCACCTCTGGCTTAGACTCCATCTCACGATCTCTATGATGTCTTGCTACCATGTTCCTTTTTTCTTGCATTTTGTTTGGAGATAGAGGAAGTGCCAATTTAGTAAGGAGGTTCCCAGTGCACTGCAGTAGGGACGATTCAGTCCTCCCTGATTGATAAGAACTGTGAGTGGTGATGGACTGTATTACCTGAGAGGCAGTACCCTCCTCCAACCCTGTGTCCTCTGTCACCTGTATAAACAAACACAGTGGAAGCCACTCTCAGGCATTTCAGCAAGATCTGTGGCCTCTGTGAGGTTATCAGCCAAACAATATATTTGGTTTTCAAATCAAGGCATCTGTAAAAGCCAATTTGTCAGACTAATACATTCAATTTTGAGTCACAAAGCCCTGCAAGAGGATTGGAGCTCTGAATTCTTATTTTTAAATGTTTCATCTCCAGCCCTGAAAGGAAAAGCCCTTTCCTCCCCCTCAAGGGTAAGATTGTCTCATTCTTCTGATTCATATTCATCTTTCAAGATACAAGGTTTTTCATAGTTCTTTTCCTTTTGAAAGTGGGCGTCTTTTTATCTCAGATTTAAACAATAACTCCACATCCCCAGTGCTTGACTGTTTCTGGAAATGTATTTAATTTCACAAAACAAGTTACCAAAGCATGCACACTTGCCCAATTTCCATTTTAATAGTATCATCTCTACCTAAGTTTGGATTTAGATGAATATAGGCCAATGTCTGGAACATTCGGAATTTCTAACAGTGCTCCTTTGTGGAAAGGATACCTATTTGACCGAAAAGCTTTTAATTTCAGGTCCATTTTGGAATATGGAGGCAAAAATATAAAATTTGAAAATCACCTCTTTCCCCATTGCTTTGGGTTTGTTAGAAAAATGGATGAACAGGATCACAAATATCACAAATTGCCTACACTAAGGAAACAGCAAGAAACTCATTTTGGGTAAAGATTTATGAGGTTCATGAGACCTCAAGGAAGTTGCTGAGGGCCATCCATTACCTGTGGGCTCATTGGTTTTTTTTTTCCTGCCCCCACTGCTTTGCCTAAAATTTTGGTGAAATATATCTTAACCCAGATCGCATGTGCTCAGCTATTAAATTTTCCTTCACTCCTTTAAGAAAAAGGATACCATGGATTGTTTATAAGCTCATTTCTTTTCTGTCAGGGAGCAATTCAGTACTCAAAGAAGATGTTTTCATGATATTTAGAAAGCTTTTGCTTTTTATCTTGCTGGGGCTTCCTGAACAATGGGCAGGTAAGGGAACTCGTGGTCAGTTCAAATCCTTGTTCTATAGTTTACTAGCCTGGTAACCTTTAAGATCGAGCTTTCAGGTTCTCTAGCCCTCAATCTTCTCATCTTTGCAGTAAGTGTACTGATAACTCCCAGGATGGTTTTGAAGGATGAATAAGTGTGCACTTACAAAGTTCTTGGCACAGTGTCTGACATAGCAGATCTCAAGGAAAGGTACTGATATTCCACAAAGCACGTTCATATATATTATCTCACTTTACCTTTACAGTATTCCTATAGTTAGGTGCATCACCTTCCACTATTCCTTTTGTAGACATAAGAAACTTAGCCAGGTAGTGTTAAATACAGTGCTCAAGGTCACAAAATCAGGAGCAGATATAATATGACATCCCAGATGTCTTGGTTTATTAATATGATTTCTCTCCTTCTGAATCCTTTAACTGGGATACGAGCGTGGGCCACTGAAGGAAAACCCATCAACTCTGACAGCATTAAACATAATTTTCTCTACCCAGAAAGGTAAATGCCAATGAACACAGGTTTGCAAAAGTGAAACGAAGTCTAAGTTTGTAGTATGTTCATCTTGTGGTTTTTCAAGGTTTCACTTGTAACCAACTAAATTCCGCTTCTCAGTTTCTTCCCTTGGATTGTGTCTCCCTATGACTATATGTGTCTCTGTGTTCACTTTTTCCCCTGTACTTTTCTTTGTGTGTGTATGGTGTCTTAGCCCATTTTGGATTGCAATAAAAGACTACCTGAGACTTGGTCATTTCTAAAGAAAAGAGGTTTATTTGGCTCATTGTTCTGCAGGCTTACCAAGCAGCATGATACCAGCAGATGCTTCTGCTGGTGTCTTTTTTCTTTGCATGGGGCTCATATTCAACAAGAGTAATCTGGTGGTAAAAACACATTTAATAAGGCAGAGATTAAATTTTTTAGAAGAGTTAAGCTATAAGCTGCTTCAGATCTAATAGTGAGGAAATGTTCCCTAACACTGGTCTGTTCTGAGAAGGTTTGTGTGACCCTCCTTAGACATGCAAGTGTCAGATGCTTCTGGTGAGGCCTCAGGAAGCTTGCAGTCATAGCAGGAAGCAAAGGGGAAGCAGAAGTGTAACATGGTGAGAGAGAGAGCAGAGAGAGGGGAGAAATGCTAGCCCCTTTTAAACAGCTTACTCTTGGAGGAACTATTAGAGTGAGAACTCACTCACCTCCAAAGGAGGGTGTTAATCCATTCATGAGGGATCTATCCTTGCAATCCAAATCCCTCCCACCAGGCCCCTCCTCCCACATTGAGGATCAAATTTCTTTTTAAAAAAAATATTTTGTTTTTGTTTTATTTCTTAATAAAAAAGAATGGGATACATGTGCAGAACGTGCAGACCTGTTACGTAGATATACACGTGCCATGGTGGTTTGCTGCACCTATTGACCCATCCTGTAAGTTCCCTCCCCTCACTCCACACCCCTCAACAGGCCCTGCTGTATGTTGTTCCCCTCTCTGTGTCCACGTATGTTCAATATTCAACTCCCACTTATAAGTGAGAACATGCAGTGTTTGGTTTTCTGATCCTGTGTTAATTTGCTGAGGATGATGGCTTCCAGCTTTATCCATGTCCCTGCAGAGGACATGATCTCATCCTTTTTTATGGCTGCATAATGTTCCATGGTGTATATGTACCACATTTTCTTTAGAGAATCAAACTTCAACATGAAATTTGGAAGGGACAGATATCCAAACTGTACTGTATGAGTTTTCCTGATATTGACCCCACATTCTATCTTCCTGTCTCACTCCCTCAATGAAAAGAAAATTTCTATGTGTATCTTTGATTCACAAAATAGGCACAAAATATCTGTGAACGAAAGCAATGAATAGATTCATAGTTTTTAGAAATTATGACTCATTAAGGGAAGAAGACTTGGGAGAGGAAAATTAAGACACACACAGAGAGAGAGAGAGAGAGAGAGAGAGAATGAATGAATGTGCTGGGTAAGACATGGATAAGATGAATAAGACCTAGTTCTTGCCCACAGTCAATTTACAGTTCAGTAGTGGGAATAAGTCAGAAATACCTGAAATCCTGAAACTCTTTTGTGTGTTCAGCTCTTTATCAAATGCTCCTAGATTAGACAGAGAAAATACAAGGCGTATTTATTGTCCTCAAGGGGCTTATAATTTAGTTGGGGCAATAACTTAAAACATCAGTGAGTATGGTTCTGGTGTTTAAGGAGCTTGGGGATTTTGTTTATTGATCAATGACTGAGTTCATTCAATGAACATTCACTGAAAGCCGATTACTGGAGAAATTCTGTGCTTGGTTCTGAGGATGCTGGGTGCTCCTCAGAATTCTAATCATCTTTTTTTGCACAGGGCTCATATTCAACAAGAGTAATCTGGTGGTAAAAACACACTTAATAAGGCAGAGATTAAATTTTTTAGAAGAGTTAAGCTATAAGCTGCTTCAGATCTAATAATGAGGAAATGTTCCCTAACACTGGTCTGTTCTGAGAAGGTTTGTGTGACCCTCCTTAGACATGCAAGTGTCAGGCAAGTAGGCCTTAGATAAAAAATATAATGGCCATGTAATTGTGACTTGACAAACACTGCTACCCACACATACAAGGACACACACACAGCCTCTTGGGAGGCACAGGGGTCTGGAGTTCCAGTGGAAATGTGACCTCACATTTGAGGGACTTCTGAAAGAATAGGGGCATAGAACACAAATCCCTCCCCTGCAATTTAAAGTCAGTGATGGGAGCCTTCTTGGATGGGAGTCTTGTCAACAACAGCTGGTAGAAAAGAACCCCAAAGAACTCGAAGGAAACAATGAGGAGTTTGAGTTGGTGATTCAAGCACACACACAAGGCCTGAGGGTCCCTGCAAAAGGAATGGTTTGGGTACGCATGTGGCTGCTGTGGAAAGCCCCTGTGTGTGGGTGCACCCATTCTAACACAGTGATTGTGCTTTGGGGAACTATGGCTGAGGAAGACCTCAATGCTCATTGTGGAGTACAACTATAGCCTGAAAAGGTTGTAGAGCACCATACACCCAGCATTAGTTAAATATTCTTCAGGGCAGGGCATATATATATATATATATATATATATATATATATACACACACACACACACACACACATATATATATATAAAATTTTTTTTTTGAGACAG
>NW_016804209.1:3106344-3111278 GCF_001698545.2 Rhinopithecus bieti | reverse complement strand
AGGGTATATATATATATATATATATATATATATATATATATACACACACACACACACACACACATATACATATATAAAATTAATTTTTTGAGACAGAGTTTTGCTCTTGTCACCCAGGCTGGAGTGCAATGGTGTGATCTCACCTCACTGCAACCTCCACCTCCAGGGTTCAAGTGATTCTCCTGCCTCAGCCTCTTGTGTCGTTGGGATTACAGGTACCCACCACCATGCCTGACTAATTTTTTTTTTTTTTTTTTTTTTTTTTTTTTAGAGACGGGGTTTCACCATGTTGGCCAGGCTGGTCTTGAACTCCTGACCTCAGGTGATCTGCCCACCTCAGCCTCCCAAAGTGTTGGGATTACAGGTGTGAGCCACCGCACCTGGCTGGCAGAGCTAATCTTGAACTAGGATATGCATATGAAGGAGGGTAAATATTTATCCCCAAAATTAGTTAATTAGACTCTAGATTTTTCTTCATGGTATGTTCAGAAACAGAGTTGCATTCAAGTTAAAACTAAAGCATAAATTACTAGTTTTAAAACTAGAGTATGATGTATAATTTCTCATTTCTTCAGGTTAGCAAAATTTTAAAAGCTCAACCCACACTTTGTTGGTAAGGCTGTGGGGCAACAGGCATTTCCATAAGAAGCTGTTGGGAGTGCAAAGTGATGTAGCCCTTATGGAGGGGAAATTGGTTCTATCTAATAAGCTACACATGCATTTTACCTTTGCTATAAGAAAACAAAATGGTCATTTCCATCACTTTCTCTGATAGTTCCATCATCTCTGTCATCTTGGAGTCATTTTCCTGTTCCTTGGCATGTCTAGTAATTTTCAGTTGGGCATTGTGAAACTTACATGGTTGACCATCTAATTTTGTTGTCTTCCTTTAAAGAGTGCTAGTTTTGTTGCTAGGTAGTTAAGTTTCCAGTTTGAGCCTTTTTTTTTTTTTTTTTTTTTTGAGATGGAGTCTCCCTCTGTTGCCCAGGCTGGAGTGCAGTGGTGCTGTCTCGGCTCACTGCAAGCTCCGCCTCCCGGGTTCCCGCCATTCTCCTGCCTCAGCCTCCTGAGTAGCTGGGACTACAGGCGCCCGCTTACCACACCCGGCTAATGTTGTTTTGTATTTTTAGTAGAGATGGAGTTTCACTGTGTTAGCCAGGATGGTCTTGATCTGCTGACCTCGTGATCCGCCCGCCTCAGCCTCCCAAAGTGCTGGGATTCCAGGCGTGAGCCACCGCGCCCGGCCCCGTTTGAGCCTTTTTGAGGCTTGTTTTTATGCTTTGGTAGATCATATCCAAAGTGATAGTTTAGCCCTATTACTTAAGCATGGTCCTCTGGTTGTTCTGCTGAATGATCAGAGAGATCATGAGGACTCTCCATTATGGCCAGTGGGAATTCAAATGATTCCCAGCCCCTTGTAACCTCTGAGAGCTATGGAACTCATAGCAACCCAGTTGGGGTTACTCTTTGCCTTGTGGGCTTTTACCCTTTTTATATACATCATGGTAGCAGCCAAAGATTAGAAAGGATTCCAGTGAAGATGATCGAATCTCTTTTCCTGGCTGTTTCTTTCTTCTCTGAAAGTCTGTCCTGTAACTCCCAGTCATCTCCCTGAATTCTGAAATCTACCTCTGCTTGGCAAGTCCACAGCGCTCTGTTTGGGATTCCCTGTACTGTTTCGTGGTCTACAACGTGCCCCCGGTGGAGAGCAGAGGTAATCATGGGACTCACCTTATTTGTTTCACTTCTCTCAGGGATCTCAGTCCTGTGTTGCTTGTAGTTCAATACCTGAAAACAGTTTTATATTGTATTTGTCTGTTTTCATGCTGCTGATAAAGACCTGTCTGAGACTGGGCCATTTATTTAAAAAAAGAGGTTTAATGGACTCATAGTTCCACGGGGCTGGGAAGGCATCACAATCATGGTGGAATGCAAAAGGCACATCTTTTATTTTTTTTTTTATTCCAAGACAGAGTCTTTCTCTGTCACCCAGGCTGGAGTGCATTGGCACGATCTCAGCTCACTTCCACCTCCACCTCCCTGGTTCAAGTGATTCTCCTGTCTCAGCCTCCCGAGTAGCTGGGATTACAGGCGCGTACCACCACTCCCAGCTAATTTTTATATTTTTAGTAGAGACGGGGTTTCACCAGGTTTGCCAGACTGGCCTGGAACTCCTGACCTTATGATCCGCCCACTTTGGCCTCCCAAAGTGCTGGGATTACAGGCATGAGCCACTACACCCAGCCAAAAGTCACATCTTACATGGTGGCAGACAAGAGAGAATATGAGAGCCAAGTGACAGGGGAAACCCCTTATAAAAGCATCAGATCTAGCAAGACTTTTTCACTAGCATGAGGATAATATGGGGGGAACCTCCCCCATGATTCAGTTATCTCCCACTGCTCCCTCCCACAACACGTGGAAATTATGGGAGCTGCAATTCAAAATGAGATTTCAGTGGGGACACAGTGAAACCATATTGTATATATTTGTATATTTTTTCCAGTTTTCTATTGTTTAAGGTGTGAAGGTAACACCAGTGCCTAATATACTCCTGCATATCTAAAAACCAAATATACATATAATATGTAATATTTCCTAGCTCTGTGCACTTTAAGGGTCTAAAAGCAATGACATCCCAGTAGCAATGAACATAGTTATTGCCCAGATTCTCTTTTCTAAATAGCACTCTCAGTAAAAAACAACAACAATGGCAGAAAAGAAAAGAAACAAACCAGGGTTCCTTGGACAAATGCCTGATTCGAGATCTGAGGCAAACTACAAAGGGATCATGGTACATTTGGTGCCTTTCCCGAAGTAAGAAGCACTCAAGAATGAATGGAATGTATCAAAAGGACACAGAGCCAGTTTCAAAGAGCTCCCACTAGGTTGTTGCAAATTTGGGACAATCTGGACATCACAGACAATAATGATTATAATTGTTTTTAAATATCCAATAAAAGAAGAATCCATGAATTCATGGCAGTACTAAAAGAAAAGGGTGGGGGTGGGGAGTGAGGGTAAGCATTTATTGACAGAAGAATGATGGTTGATAAATGTGAAATAATTATTTGGTTGAAAAATGATCATTTTCAGCCAGTAATAATCAACTCTGGCAACTTCATTACCAAATGTTAAAACCATTGGGTTAATGGCCAGGTACAGTGGTTCATGCCTGCAATCCTAGCACTTTGGGAGGCTGAGGTGGGTGAATCACCTGAGGTCAGGAGTTCGAGACCAGCCTGGCCAACATGGTGAAACCCCATCTCTACTAAAAGCACAAAATTAGCTGCACCTGTAGTCCCAGTTACTTAGAAGGCTGAGGCAGAAGAATCGCTTGAACTTGGGAGGCGGAGGTTGCAGTGAGCCGAGATCGTGCCACTGCACTCCAGCCCGGTCAACAAGAGCAAGATTCCATCTCAAAAAAAAAAATTAAATTAAATTAAAAAAAAAAAAAACCTCAGCAATAGTAGACATTATTGGGATAGTTAGGGAAAATTAAACATAGACTATAATATTACTGTATTACCGTATAATTTCTTGAGTTTGATCCATAGGAGAATGTCTTTGTTCTTGATATACACTGAAGTATTTAAGGGCAAAATGTCACAATGATTACTTTCAAATGGCTCAGAAATCACAGTGTTAGGTGGAGGAATAAGTGTGATTTTCCAGGCCTGGATCAGGTACTTACATACTTGGGGCTAGAGTCAGCCCCACAGAGCCAAATATCCTGAGGATGAAAGCTACCAGAAAAAAAAAAACTGGGCAACCAAATAGATGTTCACTACTTAGAGAATGGGTATTCAGTCTGATATTTCACCAAGATCCCTCGGGAGTGGTACAAAGGATGGAAAGGAGAGTTAAAGGGAGGAACACTGGTAAGGAGGTAGTTGAAGTCATCTAGGTGAAATAAAATGGACCTGAACTGCAGTAGTGGTAATGGGTATGGAAGAGAGACAACAGATTGGAGCTGTAATTATAGGCTACTGAAAGTCTTGGTGATTAATTGGTGGTCTCTTAGGATTTTGTAAACATATCACCATGAGGTCGGAACTAGGAGTGTCTTTTCATTATTTTATTCCCAACACTTGGAACAAGGGTTGGTGTGCAGTACGTATCTAATGAATGGAAGTGCTAGGGCCAGTCAGAAAGAGTAGAGGCTAGGTTAATTCCAAGTGGAGAAATCTAGGAAGACTTCTTGAAAGAAATGTCTCTTGAAATATGAGCAGGATGTTGACATACCACTAGCTAGTAAATAGGTACTTCTGAGAGGTGGCATGGAATGAAAGATGAGGATATGGTTGGGTAGATAAATGTATACTAGAGCTGACCATAACCTGCCACAGGACCCCAAAGAAGTCATAGCCCCACATCAAGTGTCTATTTCTTCATTGTTAAAATAAGGAAGTTGATTCAGGTGTCTTAAGGTTTCTCCTAGCTCTAATATTCCATCTGTCTTTAAATGATTTAGGATGTTGTCTCCGTCTGTAGAAGGCAGAAGGTAGACTCAGCTGAATAAATGACATTGTTTGGTTCACAGTCATTTGTTGAACTTAACAAGAAGGAGATTAAAGCTGAAGAGGCTAGGCTCTGATCATGGGAAAACTGAGATCCAGGAAAGTTGGACAAGCTCTGGGCCATTCACCTAAATCATGGTCTTTCCACTCTCAGTCTGTTTCTTATTCCATGATATCACTGTAAGGTCAGATTTTAGGAGACTTTGACAGAAAAAAGACTTAATCCTCATTCTGTAGTTAAGAGGCAAGGAGTGAGGATTTAATTTCTGGAGGAAGAACACACCATGATTCAAGTTACTACTTGAATGTGATCATATATCCCATATGTGTGTTTCTGAGTTTTTGAAGTTAAAACCATGTTGGTTTATTTCTAATATATTCCTTTCTTTCCTTTATCTTATCTTTTTTTTTTTT
>NW_016804209.1:3097732-3105974 GCF_001698545.2 Rhinopithecus bieti | reverse complement strand
TTTTTTTTTTTTTTTTTTTTTAGTTCTAGTATAATTGCTTTCTGAAGGGAAAATGCCGAGGCATATTAAAGGATAAAATTTTGATCACTGAATGATTTAGGTGATATATTACATGTAAGAAATGTTACTATATTAAAAGTCCCTGGGGAGCCCTCTCACTTTCTCTGGCCTTTATTCAAAACAAAGAATAGAAAGGTCTTACATGATCGAATGAAATCTCTCAGGGTGAATCACATCTACAAAAATATTTTCTTGTATTGGAGGAATAGGATATCGTAGGCAGAAAAAATGATATAAGCAGAAACGGTGGGATACAGAAATTAGATGAAAAGAATGCAAAATGTTCTAATCTATTTCATGCCATAAAATCCTTTCCCATGATCAGAGAAGGTGAAGCTGGCTTGGAGAATAAATCTGATCTTGACAGTGGAATGGTATCAAGTACCTTACTAGCTCAAAAGGTGGTGCAAATTTAATGAGACAAATACTGGTTTCTCATCATCACATTAACTTTGCTCAGCTATATGAGTGCAGAATTTGCCCTGACCTTGCACCCACTGTTTGAAAACGTTATAGGTCCTAGTAGTCCAGACAATATTATGGATTGAAAACAACCCAAGGATGTTTCCTAATAATGAGTTTTTAGCCAATGTCTTCACATTTGTTTGATTTCCTGTTTCCTTAGGTACAAGACATATTTACTGACCATTTCCTCCTCTTTTTTTTTTTTTTTTTTGGCAGAAACCTTTACTCCCCCACCTCATTTTCCTGTTCCATGTATATTACAGGCTGGAATTCCAAACACTGATTATGACAAAACTTTTTAACCAGCAAAGTTCTTTCGGGTCAGAAGTTAGAAAAACGACCTTTAGAAACTGAACAGACATTTAAGAAATATTAGTTGATTTCTTATTTAGTTTCACCAGTAAGAGGTGCTGGTAGGGGGAATAGTAGATAGAAGATGGGGAGAAGCTGTAGTTCTCTCTCTTGCTCTTGCTCTCTTCCTTCTACTGCTGTCTTCTTCTTTTTCTGGAAGCATCTCCTCCAAGTTCCTGGCTTCTGAGGCCCTCTCAGGTTCCTCCAGCCCTAGGGGTGGTGCCTAATCTCTGGGTTATCTCATCTTCTCCTTTGTAATGTTTCCGCTTCTCCAGCTGGATGGGAAGGGGCTAGAAATGGAGAAGAGTGGGCACACAGGTTTATTTATTTAACATTATCAATAGTGCAATCCCCTAGTGAGGGGAGGTACTACACATGCTCATTGTAGTAGCATGCATAGGTTGAAACATTGACCATAATGGTTTAGTAAAGCTGTGTGTAATTTAATAATAATATGATTGCATTCCTCTAAGTTCCCAGTTTAAGGGTCCATTTAGGCAACATGGGCTGGAATAGCAACCTTAGCAGGCTCCAGACTACCCAGAAAACATTCTAACTAAAGTCTGGGATGGCTCAGTGAGTGACACCCTAACAAGAACCCATGCTACAAAATTACTTTCTAAAAAGACTCATTGAAAAAAAATAATTTTTGAGTAAAATACAATTAATGTCAGAAAACCAACACCAAGATTTCACTTGTAACCATCTGCATCCTAGTCATGATTATAGGTTTTACCTTTCTCACCCTCTTCCTCCTTTTCTGCACATTTTCCCCAGCGGCTGCTATCCCCTACAGCAAGATAGAGGGATATCCTCTATCTCCAAGGCCTAGGTCTTCCAGAGTGTCCTTGGGTTGCTCACAGTTTCTCAAAGAAGTGGTACCTGAGGCCTGTTTCTCCATAGGTTTATCTGGATTTTTATTAAAAATATAAATAGTGTTGTCTGTAAATTACACTTAAATAAGGTTCTTTACTTTTCAAGGACATATTTATTTATTTATTTATTTATTTATCTTTTTTAGAGACAGGGTCTTTCTCTGTGGCTCAGACTAGAGTGCAGTGGTACAATCATAGCTCACTGCAGCCTTGACTTCCTGGGCCCAAGTGATCCTCCCACTCCAGCCTCCCAAGTAGCTGGGACTACAGGTATGTGCAACCAAGTTCAGCTAACTTTTTAAATTTTTGTAGAGATGGGGTCTCTCTCTGTTGCCCAAGCTAGTCTTGAACTCCTGGCTTCAAGCAATCCTCCTGCCTCAGTTTTCCAAAATGTTGAGATTACAGGCATGAGACACTGTGCCCAGCCACATTCTCATGTCTCATTTTTTCCATCCTTGGGAAGAAGGTAGAGCACATTACCCCCTGCCCCGAAGCCTTTAGGGATGGATGCCCTATTGTGGCAGCCCTGAAGGCTTTGGGGCTGAAGGTAATGCAATTAGATCTGGGAAGAGGCATCTGGTTGCGGGAAGATACTGGAGGGGAGAGGTCAGTGGGGACTCTCCCATGACAGTCTAGGAAGTTGAAAACTGCCTGAAGTAGGGTGGCAACAGGAATCTGAAGGAGGGAAGTAATGCCAGAAGCACTGTGGTGATTGAATTGTCAGGACCTGGTGATGGACTTGATACTGAGGTAAAGAAAAAAGGTAGAACTTAAAGGTAACTGCAAAATTTCTGGCTGTGGGTGACTAGGAGACAATGATGCTACGGGTAAAAAAGGTTCCATTACAACAGACAGCTGGCTTGTGGGGCAGGTGCATGAATAGTTGGGTTTTGGACAAAATCTGGCAAGACACACTCAGGTGTGGAGGTCTATAGGACAGTTACAAATGAGGCACCAGAAATTAGGGAAAGCTTTGAAGCTCGAGACATAAATTTGGGGTTTATCTGCCTCAAAGCAATTATTTAAGTTCCGGGAAAGAATGAGAGGGTCAGGTAAAATGTCTGTTACAGGGCACAGAACAGTTATTTCTAGGAGGAGTACACTGGTGGAAGTACTCATGAAAACTTTTCTGTACAACATAGAATTAAGACCATATGGCCGGCTGGTTTTTACTGTTGACATTAAAATGAACAAGTGTATTTGTTCTCCCTAGCCTTCAACAATTTTAAAAATAATCATAACACCTAGATAATTACTTGAACTCTACACACTTAACTTTATACAAAATAACCATGCAAAGTTGGGTAATATTTTTGCATGATGACATCAAAAGTAGTAATTATATGGTTCGGTGATATTTTTAGAAATCATAAACATTCCTCCTTTATGCATATACAGGAGTTTGGAGTCTATACAAAGTTACATGGATCCTATCCAAAAACTACTTACTCAGAAGGAAAGCAAATGAAGACATGGATCAAGACAGCATTTATGTCTTATTACTTTACTCAGGCAGAGAGATCCAAGCACATAGCTGTGGTCATCTGCAAAACATCACTTGGGGAGAAATAGAAAGTTTCTGAGAGACCCTCCTGCTACCTTGCTTCTCCTTACCTGATGCCCGAAACACTCCTGTGTGCTTAATACATGCCCTCCTTTTCAGCAGAGTCTCTTAACCGTGGCCCTTTCGACACTTCGGGTCAGATAATTCTTTGTAGGAGGCCAACTTGTGCACTGTGAGATGTTCTGCAGCATCCCTGGCCTCTACCCTCTGAATGTCAGTAGCACTTCCCCATTCCCAAGTTGTGATAACCAAAAACGTCTCCAGACATAGCCAAATGTGTCCTTGGAGGTAAAATCAGCCCTGGTTGACAACTGCTGCCTTCAAGATAAATGCCACTGTGGGCTATCATTCGGTCTCTTTGTGATGAAAGGATCAGGGAGAGCTGGTCTGGCTAAAGAGAAGGGAAGACTGAACAGCAAGACCCAGGGAGAGTTTACAGAGGCACCTCACAAAGAAGGTGATAAAGAGAAAGTGCAGAATGCTTATAGATAAGAAGAGAACGAGCACACACTTTGCCAAGGATGTGTGCTGTATGGGGAGCTTGCCACCCTACAGTGATATGGCTCAGAGCTGGCTGGGGCTGCCTGCGACATATTTATAGGCAGTGCTGCTTTGTGTGTGGCAGATGTTACGAGCTCCCTTTACACAACCTTAGCTTGCTTTGGGTGGACTGGTGGGAATTTTGTGGCTCATTTGGGTGGCATTCACTGAAGTATGAAGTTAGAATTGCAATCACTGGAACTGCACTGCCTGGGTTTCAAATCCCAGCCATGCCACTTAATAATTATGTCTCCCTGACTGTCTGTGAAATGGAAGAACCATTATATGTGCTAAGTCAACTCAAGCTGCCATAACAAGTACCACAGACTGGGTGGCTTAAACAACAGACATTTATTTTCTCACTGTTCTGGAGACTGAAAGTCCTAGATCAAAGTCCGGCAGGGTTGTTTCTGGTGAAGGCACTCTCTTAGTCCATTTGCATTGCTATAAAGGAATACTTGAAGCTGGGTAATGTACAAAGAAAAGAGGTTTATTTGGGTCATGGTTCTGCAGGCTGTTCAAGAAGTATGGCACCAACATCTGCTTCTGATGAGGACCTCAGGCTGCTTCCACTCATGGTGGAAGGCACAGGGGAGCTGGTGTGTGCAGATTACATATGGCAAGAGAAGGGGTAGAGGAGGTGCTGGATTCTTTAACAATCAGCTGTCTTTGGAACTAATAGAAGAACTCACTCTCTTCCCCCAACTCCAGGGAGGTGATTAATCTATTCATGAGGGTTCCATCCCCATGACCTAAACTCCTCCCATTAGGACCCACCTCCAACTTTGGGGATCAAATTTCAATATGAGATTTGGAGGGGGCAAACATCCAAACTATGGCAGGCTCTTTCCAGGCTTGTAGGTGGCTGCCTTCTTGCTATTGCTTCACATGGCCTTTGGTGTGCGCATGTACAGAGAGCAAACAGATGTCTCTTTTTATATGGACACTGATATGGCTGGGAGTTTTGCCCCCACCCAAATCTCATGTTCAATTGTAATCCCTGATGTTGAAGATGGGGCCTGATGGGAGGTGATTGGATCATGGGAGTGGATCCTTCATGAATTATGTATTAGTCCATTTTCACACTGCTAATAAAGACATACCTGAGACTGGGTAATTTATACAGGAAAGAGTTTGAATGGACTCACAGTTCCACATGGCTGGGGAGGTCTCACAATCATGGTAGAAGGCAAGGAGGGCAAGTCACATCTTACATGGATGGCAACAGGCAAAGAGAGAGCTTGTGCAGGGAAACTTCCTCTTATAAAACCATCAGATCTCGTGTGACTTATTCACTATCATGAGAACAGCACAGGAAAGACTCGCCTCCATGAGTCAGTTACCTCCCACAGGGTCACTTCCATAACATGTGGGAATTGTGGGAGCTACAGTTCAAGATGAGATGTGGGTGGGGACACAGCCAAACCGTATCAAATGCTTTAGCAGCATCCCTTGGTGGTGTTCTTGTGATGGAGTTCTCACGAGATCTGGTTGTTTAAAACTATGTGGCACTTCCCACCTCTCTCTCTTCCTCCTGCTCCAGCCATGTGAAGATGCCTGCTTCAACTTTGCATTCCACCATGAGTAAAAGCTCCCTGAGGCCTTCCAGCCATGCTTCCTGTACAGCCTGTGAACTGTGAGCCAATTAAACCTCTTTTCTTAAAAATTACCCAGTCTCAGGCATTTCTTTATAGCAATGCAAGAAAGGACAATACAGACACTAATCCTAAGGGATCAGGGCCCCACCCTTATGCCCTCACTTAACCTCAATTACTTCCTTAGAGACCCCTATGTTCAAATACAGCCACATAGGGCTTAGGGCTACAGCATATAAGTCTGGGGGAATACATTCAGTTCATAACACCTACTTCATAGGGTATTGTGAGGATTGAGTGATTTAATACATGTAAGCCCTTTGAACAGTGTCTGTAGTAAGCATTGACTATTATTGTAGCTTCATGGGTTTGTTGTTCATTGTGGTTCCTAATGAAGCATGGAACATCATCACGACCCTGACTCAGGTTTACTAGATGGATGAGGCAGGGACTAAATGGCTTCCCTGAAACAATCTCAGGATAAATTCAGAGAATTTGGGCTCCGCTAAGGGGACAGATGCATCATCTGGTAACAAGAAAGCCAATATTTGGGTAAAAAATGAGACAGACTTGAGGATTAGTTTGCCTTCATTAAATTGACCTGAACTCCATTTATATAACACATAAAACCTTCTGATAAGAAACAAGTACATTCTGATTTCTTCTATGACATTCGTGTCTCCCCAAGGTACAAATAAGCCTGGGGGAATTCTATTATTTCAAATACAAAAAAATCAGACAGGTGTCAAATAAAGTTCTTGTACAAGTAGATATCCTTGGTTATAGACTTTTTCGAAAAAATGCAATTTAGGGATCACAAGGTGGTACAATTTGAGGAGTAAAGATAGTCCACTCAAACGATTTCCCCTGGAACCTAGTACAGCGCTAGAAATACTATTATCAGCAACTTATTCCTTTTCAGAAAACATGTCCCCATTACAGGAGTCTGCAGATTCTCCTGGGCCCAACATTATGTCACTGAAACCTAGTGCAAATTGAAAATTTCTTCCTTGAGTCACTGGGGCTGCTTCACGGGTCTCCATGAAGGACAAAGCTGAAGTGATGACAGAGGGGATATATCTGCAGGAGTCCAGCTTTCCCAAATTCACAATTTATTTAGGGCAGTTTTCCTGTGTAGTTGCCCCTTCTGCCCTAAAGAAGAGAAACTCTTTAAGTCAGTTGAATTCTTAGTGTGGCTTAGATGTAGCCTCCTTAGTTTCTGACCAAAGTTATATACCTGGGCCCCCAAACAAATTCATGATAAGGTTCTCTCTCTACTTCTCTGTGGATGCTTCTGAAGTTTTTGAGTAGCAGGACCCCTCCAAAATTGAGGGCCTCTACAAAGACTCCACGTTTACGTACTTTGGCGTCCAGCAATACTGTCTAGATCACTGCAAATTATTCTGGGGGCAGAGGAACTTTTTCTAATAAGCTTGCCTAAGGGTCATCTGATTCCTTGGGAGAAAGTAACCTCATTTGACTTAGTGTTCCATTAGAGTTCAGACATGCGACGGCTCTTTCACGCTACTTAGTCATAGTTTAGGTTCATTTGGATTTGGAGGAATCCTAATTAACAGAGAGATCACCCAAGATGATATTTTTTGAGAGTCTCTTATCCTTGATGCCATGAAGGTAGAGAACCATTTAGTAATCCTTAAGTGGATTGAAAGAGTTAGTGCTCCTTCAAGTGAACTCCTAAGGAAGACTCAGAAAAGACGCCATTGAAATGAGAACAACACCAGCATCTTGATGTTTGAGTTGGCACTGGAGCTGATGAATCCTCAAAATGCCACACTCTATAAACACACACTCACTTACATCCCCTACCACACACACACACACACAAAACCTTTGAGAGGTATATTCTGTTTCATTCCCATTTTACAGGTGACAAAACGGAGACACAGAAATGACTTGTCCAGTCCCACACAACTTGGACTAAGGACCTAGGCTTCGAGCACAGACAACATGGTTCCAGCATCCGAGCTTGTAATCATGGCTTCACATGGCTGGTCACTGGAAGACTCTACACATCTTTGTTCTTTTCCTTTCACCCCTCTGACCAGGAGAGAAGGAAGAGGATAAAGATTTAGGGGCTTCCTACTTGGTACCAGTGGTACCAACATAGATACTGGAGTGGACTCCAGTATCTTCCCGCAGCCAGACGCCTGTTCCTGGATCTAATCACATTACCCCCAGGGCCAAAGCCTTCGGGGAGGCTTACTGTTTTATGTTCCACCTTGCTTCCCAGGGATGGGTAAAATAAGATATGAAAGTGTGGCTGGGCACAGTGGCGCATGCCTGTAATCTCAAGCACTTGCTTCGCTTTAGCAGAGTCACACCTGCACAGTTCATTACCGACAGGAGGGAGGGGAGTGGGGACATTCAGAAATGCAAGTTGTCAGCCGGGTGCGGTGGCTCAAGCCTGTAATCCCAGCACTTTGGGAGGCCGAGACGGGCGGATCCCGAGGTCAGGAGATCGAGACCATCCTAGCTAATACGGTGAAACCCCGTCTCTACTAAAAAATACAAAACTAGCCGGGCGAGGTGGCGGGCGCCTGTAGTCCCAGCTGCTCAGGAGGCTGAGGCAGGAGAATGGCGTAAACCTGGGAGGCGGAGCTTGCAGTGAGCTGAGATCCGACCACTGCACTCCAGCCTGGGCGACAGAGCGAGACTCCGTCTCAAAAAAAAAAAAAAAAAAAAAAAAAAAAAGAAAAAAAAAAAGAAATGCAAGTTTTCCATGGAGAGGCTCGATTCTGAAGTGGCTTGTTTCAGCATTTTGTGGGGAAGGT